>NW_024465778.1:0-16222 GCF_017591425.1 Ochotona curzoniae
CATCCTTCATGGAAGCCCTGCCCTGGATTCTCCTCGGATGCTCACGCCTGCTGGGCGCAAAGCCCTAGAACTGGTACAGCAGCGCTTACAAGAAGCACAGGTCGAGCGTTGTGATCCTACCCAATCCCTATCTATTTTAGTAATTCCAGAGAGTATTCCTGCTGCCTTATTGTGGCAAGGAGGACCATTAGTCTGGATTTATTTACCTATGCAACCCCCCAAAGTGCTGGCTGCCTTTCCTAAACTTATGGGTCAAGTGATTTTGAAAGCTGTTGAGAGAGCACGCGAAGCTTTTGGTATTTATCCTGCCATGTGTGTTACTCCCTATTCAAGGGCTATGATTGATGTTCTGTGTCAGACTGTGGATGTTTAGGCCATTTTAGCATCCTGTTTTGCCTTACAGTTTGATACTCATTAACCATCACATCCTTGGGTACAATTCTGCAAACAGGTGCCACTTTGTTTCCCTCGGATAGTCAAGGATAGGCCCATACCCAATGCTGCGGTGGTCTTTACTGATGGTGCCAAAGGTGGGACTGGTGTAGTGATTCGGGATACCAGCATTTTTCCCGTAGCCATTGCTTCTTCTTCTCCACAGGCTGCAGAGCTAGCTGCCATTGCCCTGGCCCTGTGCCTTGTGCCTGAATCATTGAATCTTTTGTCTGATAGCTTCTATGTGGTGAATGCTTTGAAGCACTTGGAGCTGGTGGAATATATTTTACCATGCTCCACCATCCATGAAGCTCTGTTTCAGGTTCGACAGCTTTTGTTGTCCCGAAAAAAACCCCTCTATATTGGTTTTATTCATGCCCATTCTGCTCTACCTGGGCTCCTGGCCCAGGGCAATGCTATGGCTAATTCTGCCTCTCGGTTTTTATTGGCACTTTTGGTGGAAGAAGAAGCCCAGCATTTCCATCAGCGCTGGCATGTTAGTGCCTGCACCCTAATGAAGCGTTTTTCTATCACTCGGGAAACAGCTCGGTCTATAGTTAGAGCATGTCAATCTTGTGCTCCTTTTCTTTCTCAACCTCATGTTGGTGTGAATCCGCGTGGTTTGTTACCCAATCATGTGTGGCAGATGGATGTTACCCATATTCCCAGCTTTGGTCATTTATCTTTTGTTCATGTCTCCATTGACACCTGCTCAGGAGTCTTGTTTGCCTCGGCCCATACAGGGGAGAAGGTGCAGGATGTTATCTCGCACTGTTTGCATGCCTTTGCCGCTTGGGGCGTGCCCCATATGTTGAAAATGGATAATGGCCCTGCTTATACGGCAAAGGCCTTTGCCACTTTTTGTGCAGAATTTGGCATTACACATTCCACAGGTCAAGCCGTAGTGGAGCGTGCTCATTCCACCCTCAAAAATCTACTTATAAAACAAAAAGTGGGAGTAGGGGACACCCTTTGTCCCAATAGCCCCAAACATCAATTGGCCCTTGTCATTTATATTTATAATTTTTTTATGTTAAATTCGGATGGCCGGTCTGCTGCTGAATCCATGCCCTGGGTTGCAGCATTACTCAGGAACAAGTGATGTGGAAGGATGTGTTAACTAAACAGTGGAAGGGCCCACATCCAGTGTTGAGGCAGATGCGAGGTGCAGTTTGTGTTTTTCCACAGGATTCAGAAGCCCCTGTGTGGATACCAGAGCCCCTAACGAGAGTGGTGAGAGCCTCCATGCCTGACAAGATCCAAGATGAAGCCTGGACGCTCAGGTCGGTGATCCTGCTGGTAACTCTGCTGGCTCCCAGAACACTGAGCCAACAGCTTCAACTATGGGTGATCGTGAAGGCATGGCCAGTGCCATTACTGGTGACGAATAGTTCATCAATGCTGCCCCCATTATTCACCACCAACTTGAGTATTGGACTACCAGTGGTGCCCCTGGACAAAACCACAGTGCCATCCACAAACTGGACAATTCAATTGCACGGATCGGTTTGCTTTCAAAGCCGGCCATGGGCAAATGGGACCAGACCTTGCATCTTATTGGTTAACCAGACCATTGGACGATTTCAGGGGAACAGCTCAGGAGGATGGGCACATCTCCTGATGGGTCAGGTACCATGCTTTTTTGCCCGTGCTCACAATGCAGGAACCATTCTGTGACCAGAGTTCATCAGCTCCTCCCTCATGTATGGGCCAGAGTGGACTGGCTGCCAGAGCACTGTCACCCCCCGTAGAGTGGCTCCTGGCCTGAGCTTGTCCAATCTGTTTATGACTTATAACAATGACACCTTCCTGGAATACAATTTTTCTTACGAGGACTCAGTACAATCAGTAACATCCAGACCTTAGAATGCTTGGGTTTTATGTACCATTTATCATATCCAGTGTCTGTTCAGTTTGATAATTTGACTGCCGAATTGTGGACACAAATTCTTACCATTAATGCTACCGAGGTGGAAATTGCTTCTGTTGAACAATGAACTGATCGGTTGTTAAAGGGTCTATCCTTTGCTAAGCAGTGGGCTGGAATGATTGGCGTATGCATGTTTGTGATGATTTGATAGCCTGGGCCATTCGTGCTCTATGCAGACGCATTCAACAACAGCAGCAGCAACAGGCGCTGTTAGTGCAGGCTGTCATGGCCTTGGCTAGACAAGAATCCCCTGAGGTATGGCTTAACATGATGGACTGGTAATCAAAGATGGGTAAGTATCCAGTAAGGCTCTACCAACCTAAGACAGGCGCACGAGCCAGGTGGTCAGCTGATGACGGGTAAGGAGAGCCTACTCCAAAACACCTAAGACAGGCATGGTCCCGTGATTAGTAAAACAAAAAGGGGGAGCTGTAGGGAGCCTGCAGCCCACACCCTGTGACAGCACCGAGCTACTGCTTCCTCCTGTGGTAGAAAAACAAGTTTCAGGAAGTCCGCTGTGATTGGCCCAGGGGTGCGTGGATGGCTTGTGGACAGAGCATGATCTGTGTGAGGATTGGCCTGCCCACTGCATGCAGAGGTGACCTTTACGTTGATTGGCCATGTTAGCCCAATATAAGGGAACCGGAGAAACAGGAAGGGGAAAGAGTGCCTCACAATGCTGTAGCTGCTGCGCACCTCATGATGCTGTGGCTGCTGCACGCCGGTTTTGCTGTGTCGTCTCTACAATAAAGGTTCTACAAAGACAACCAGTGTCTGGGTTTGACTTGCTGGCCGAGGGATCCTGACAGCAAGGACAGGCTAACCTTTAAGGTCACAGTAACTGTATTTTTTGCCATAGCAGTTTACATTCATACTCTCATCACTTCCATTAGTTTGTAAAATCTTACCAAGTAATTTCCCAGAAGGCATGCTATATGTCTGGGCCCAATTTCAGGGCAATGAGTAGGCACACAATAAGGTGTCCAGAAATGGCATAGGTTTAATTGTACTCCTGTGCACAGTTGAAGGCTGACTCACCAAGACATTATCAATAACATTAACTCTCAAGCTCACATTAGTTGCCAAAGTCATCTCAAAGGGCCAAACAATGCCTCAATAGATTACAGAATTCTAGTGGGGTACTTGAGTGTCCATGCAAACAGGGGGTGAGACTGTGTCAAGGTGGTCAGAGAGAAATCCGTCCGGCCCTGCCAAACAGCTGGAAGCTCCCCAGGCCTTGCCAAGCAGCGAGCTGTTCTTTTCACACCTTCATCTCACCCACACCTACTGCACAGACCCAAGCACAAGGTCACATTCTAGACCATCTGTCTGTACTTTTCTCCAACCTCTGTCCTCTCTGGGTACAATGAAGAAAGTGATCCCAGAGAAGAAACCAGCAGGTCCCTGGTGATCACATGTGCAGCTGAACTAAACAACTGGAGGTTTCCCCTTCTTGTGGTTCAGTGAGAAAACTCCCAGTGTTTGGGGCTATTTATTTGAATGGGGTTATCTGTTCCCAGTGGCTTAAAGTATTCTACAAATATAGCACTTTAAAAGGAAGGATCCATGGAAAGAGCAGGTGAAAACCTGGGTGTAGCTCTGGCTTTGTCTCTGGAACTCCTTTCTCACAGAGGACTATCTGCCTTCCCGATGAACTAACACTGAATACATGGCTCATCTCTGTCCACTTCCACTTGGGCTGTCCCATGGGTGTCTTGTTCCTCTTCAAAGTCTCTACTCAGAATTTCTGAGCAAGGCCAAGTTGGATCATGCTATTCACTTGCTGGAAAACAAAACTCAGTTTTTCTCCTTATCTTGGTATAAGGTCCAAAAAAAGGTACTTTCCCCTCCCTTCAGTTGACTAAAATGTAGTTTATACCTCTAGGAAACACAGGACCATGTGTTTTGCCCTGATTCACTGTTCCTGATATCAATTATTTATATTTTTTTATGGTGTGAGGAATGGTAAGGGCTAATTCATATTTGGAAGAATCACTGTAGAAATAAGATGCTCCTGTGCCGGCACGATGGCACAGTGGTTAAGGTCCTCGCCTTGCACTCCCAGGATCCCATATGGGTGCCGGTTCTAAACCCAGCAGACCTGCTTCCCTTCCAGCTCCCTGCCTGTGGCCCGGGAAAGCAGTCGAGGATGGCCCAAAGCCTTGGGACCCTGCAGCCACGTGGGAGACCTGGCAGAGGCTCCTGGCTTCGGATCGGCATAGCATCGGCCGTTGCGCTCACTTGGGGACTAAATCATCTGATGGAAGATCTTCCTCTACGTCTCTCCTCTCTGTATATCCGCCTTTCCAATAAAAATAAAATAAATCTTAAAAAAAAAAAAAAAAGAAAGAAGATGCTGCTTAATTTTTATGAAACCAGCCAGCCACTGATTAGGACATTCAAAGCCTAATAGTTAGGGAGCATAGCAGGTCCCATATCCACAGACAGCCATATTAGAAACTAGGCTCTGGCATCATACCAGAAGACAACACAAAGCGGCATGTCTCAACTGCTTAGTATCAGGTGGACGTAACCTGCCTTAATTTGTCAGCTCAACAGTATTTCCCAACCACCAATTCTCCCAAGTGGACACAACGTAGCATTTGTTAGCTGGTCAGGGACCATGATCACTAGGCAAGACACACAGAAAAAAAAAAAAAAAAAAAAAAGCAGAGCCCTGACATATTGAATGTATGTATGTAGAATTGATGAGTTCATTTATACTCCATATAGAAGTACCCAATACCTAGAATTTCACAGACCTCTCCATAAAGCAGGAGTGTCTGTGCATCAATAAATCTTTCTCCTGCGTGCTCTCCCATTACTGTCTGCATTATAATTGTTCATGGTTTGTAGACAAAGAACTGGCTCCACACTCCTGCAAAGTTGTGTGACTTGAATGGATAGACTTGAATCCAGTGAGTCAGATCATCCCCAGAAAGAAGGCTGAGCAAATGTAAACTTGGGGAAATTTCACTCTCCTTCACAGCCACTAAAACAGACAGACAAACCACTGATTTCCCAGCATACAGCTAAAGAATTTGGTGTGGCTCTCACCAGGGAAAATGTCTAGTTTCCCTCCATGATCTTTTGCTTTCCCTTTTGCTTATCCATCATTCTCCACAGCAAGGACTACTACATTCCCTGGAAACTTTGGCTCCTAAAATATTACTTGCCTCTCTTTGTAAAATTCACTTCCAAATTCAGGCACATGAGGTATTTCCCTGATCTAGGAGATGCAGGGCGATTGTTCTCACACTAGACAGGGTGGTGATGATGCAGGTCAGGGACAGGCACCCAGTCCAGTCTCCACCCAGGGGAGTTTGGTGATGGAATGTGGTGAGGAAGATGAAGAGTGAGTGTTGATGTGTGCATGTCGTCCTACAAGGTGCTTCTTCCCTCTTCGTGGGCCTTAAGGTGCACAGGATCCCACCGAGCATTAAATGGAAGCACTCAGGGCCTAAAAGGAAGAAAAACAAGCTTATCTGTCTCTGTACCACTGCCTAGTCTGGTTACAAATTAGAGGATGGAGAGAGGTATTTTCCTGAGGGAATTTAGATATTTCATCAGCTAGAGGCTCTGATTTCTGCCACCACATGTTGTTATTTGAAGTCATCCTCCTAGGTATACTTAAAAATTCATTTTTGATTGTGGAGCTGGGTATCTGGGCCTAATGTGTTAAACCCCACTCATGGCACCTCCTCACTCATAACCTCTGTGGCTGGTTTATAACAATCACACATAGGACAATGTCAAGGTATTACTTCTTGTACTAATTTGGATCACTGAGTTTGAAGGGATTTATCCCTTTGGGAGTTAAAGGAATCACTGCCACAAAAATTGCTTTGTAACTCTTTTTAACTTGTTTAGCTTACTTGGTAATTTGATTGAATAGACATTGTCAGGACTAGGATGGGTGTTTAGATCCATGTTTTTGTAACCTTTACAGTGCATTTTGCAATATTAAAAACTTTACTATAAATTTATTGAAAAAAAATAAAATGAATGGTGTTTATGGAAAACCACTGCTTGTCCTCAGGATTTCCTGAAGTTAAATGAGAAATATTCAGTTAGTAGATCTCTGGTTTATGTTGTTTTCAAGCTTACAGTTGGTTTATGAAGAAAAATCAGAATAAGTTGTATAAATGCAAGCATTTATGCTGTTACACCAAAATGATCCAACACAGTGTTGGATTCAAATATATCGATTCAAATGCCTTTTGGCTTTGATAAGCTTCTATAAATTTGCTTTTTTTAAAAAGAATAAGATATTTTCAGAATTTCTACCAAATGTCTGTATTTGTTTTCTAGTCAGGATATATAATGCTTACTCTTGCCAGCTATTTAAAATCATAAACAAAAAATTCAGATAAAGGTATCATGTAGAAGGGGCCTATAAGGGGTCTTTGATAGGAAAATGATTTAAAATGTTTTCTACACTTGCTTAATCCATTTATAATTGCAAAATATAAATTTTATAACACCAAATGGCATAAATGTCCCTCAATAAAGCTCTACTATTATTATCTTCTTAAATTAATTTTTTTTCTGGTTGTCTTGCTGTTTATTGATTTATGTTTTCCAAACTTATTTATTTTATTTTTTTTACATTTTATTATTATTGCTATCATTTTACGATACAGTTCCATATTCCCTTATCCCTCCCCAATTCCCTCTCCTCCACCTAGTTCCTTTATTCATTACTAATATACAGTTCTTCATACTCAGTCATATGTCCATCATTGCAGGCTTGGACAATGGCAGAGAGTCCAGAATCCTATTGTCAAAATATAGTAAACAGTTTCATTGTAAGTCCATCTTTGTCTGGAAACAGAAATGCACACCACACTGCATCCTCACTTCTGGATGTTAGTCTCCATTTCACAGCTACTTGTACATTCCCTTAAATGAAAAATCACAATACAAAATAAACAATAGGAAGAAAAATAGAAATTTACAATGCCATGAAGTTAAATGACATGTTACTAGATATGACAGTCTCCATTACACAGCTACTACACATTCCCTTAAATGAAGAGCCACAAAACAAAAATCAACATCCAGGAGAAAAAAAAAGAAATTAACAACACCAAGAAGTTAAACAACATGCTATTAAATGAGTAACGTGTAGCTGAAGAAATGAAAATCAAGAACCTTCTTGAAGAAAATGATACCACTGCATGATCTATGAATCATTGAATGATTTAATCAAAAGAAAGTGTTTTGAAGAGATGAAACCAACAGAAAACAACAAAACCCATGTGATATAGTTTCCGCTGATCTTTGTTGAAGTGTGTCTCCTACAGACAATAAACAGATGGGTTTTGTTTTTTAATCCAATGTACTAATCTATGACGTTTGATTAAGCTTAAGCCATTTACATTCAGAGTTAAATATGTATGGATGGTAGTTTGGTCCTGTCATTTTAGGAATGTGTTTTTCATTGGTTTAGTCTTCTGTTGTCATTTTACTGGGATGTTTTTCCAAAATTGAAATGTCTATGAAGAACCTGCATTCTCCTATTAACATACTGGTTAATCAATACCATGTCAATTAATGTCATAATGCTGTAAATTGTTGTTGATGTTATGTTGGGGCTTTTAATTGATTGGGATGATACTTGCCGGCTTTACCTTCAGACCAGAGATGGTCTCACCAAGAAATCACTGAAAATCTTCTGAATCTAGAGAAAGAATTGGGAAACAACATTTAGGAGGGGCACAGAACTCCCAACAGGCTTGACCAAAAGTAATCTTCACCACCGCATATGATAAGCAATCTCTCTTCAATCATACATAAGAAAAAGGTTTTTAAATGTACACATGAAAAAAATCAATTGATATACAAAAGAATGCCAGTTGAACTCACAGGAGACCTCTCACAGGAAACTCTACAGGCAAGAAGAGAATGGAGTGACATATTCCAAATTCTAAAAGCAAAAAAAAAAAAAAAAAAAAAAAAGAGTTGTTTCAGGATAATGTACCCAACAAAACTTTCCTTTGTCTTTGAAAATGAAATAAAATTTTTCCACAGTAAAGATTAAAGAATTTGCCTCTTCCAAACCTGCCCTACAAAGGATACTTCAAGATGTTCTCTTGACAGAGAAGAGGAATAGCACCTACCAAAACCAAAGGCAAATGTGAAGAGCATCCCAATAAAATAACAACAGAAGACTAAATCAATGAACAACCCATTTCTAAAATGACAGGACCAAATTACCACCCATACATATTAACCCTGAATGTAAATGGCCTAAACTCATCAATCAAGCATCTTAGATTAGTAGACTATATTAAAAAACAAAACCCATCTATTTGTTGCCTACAGGAGACACATTTCCCCAACAAAGATCAGCGGAAATTATATCTCATGGGTTTTGATGTTTTCTGTTAGCTTCATCTCTTCATAACATTTTCTTTTGATTAAATTCTTCAATGACTCACAAATCATACAACAGCATCATTTTCTTCAAGAAGCTTCTTGATTTTCATTTTCATTTCTTCAGTGACGCATTAGTCATTCAGTAGCATGTTATTTAACTTCTTGGTGTTGTTACTTTCTTTTTTTTCTTCCTGTTGTTGATTTTATTTTGTTGCCTTTTATTCAAGGGGATGTAGAGTAACTGTGTAATGGAGACTATCATGTCTAGTAGCCTCTTATTTAACTTTATAGCATTGCAAATTTCTTCCTGTTGTTTTTGTATTGTGGCTTTTCATTTCAGGGGATATATAGTAACCATGTAATGGAGACTAACATATCCAGATGTGAGGATACAATGCAGTATGCATCTCTACTTCCAGATTAAAGATGAACTCCCAATGAAACTGCTGATTATATGTTGATGCTGGACTCCCTGCTGTTCTTCATGCCCACAATGATGGACATATAAATGTGTATTAAGAATTATACTATAGTAATGATATAGGGGAACTCAGTGAGGGTGGGGAAGGAATTGGAGAGGGTATAAGGGAAATCCCATGGCGTACAGAACTGTGTAACAAAATGATAATAATAAAAGAAGTAAAAAAAAAAAAATTTAAATCGATAGAATACATCTCCACTACTGGATAAAAGTAGACCTCCAATGAATTTTTTTTTAACTTTTTTTTTTTATTGTTGTTAACATTGTATTATGTGATACAGTTTTATAGGCACTGGGGATTCCCCCCACCCCTCCCATACCCCTCCTCCCATGGTGGATTCCTCCACCTTGTTGCATAACCACAGTTCAAGTTCAGTTGAGATTCGTTCCTTGCAAACACATATCTAGCATAAAGTCCAGCGTCTTATTGTCCAGATAAGTTCAGTGGCCTCTTGGGGAGACCTTCTCTAGTCTGAAGATAGGGCTAACAGAGTAAAGATCCGGTCAGTTAAAAGCCCCAACAATCTTTTAAGTATACCCAGACAACAAAATATTATACTTTCTATCATTGCCTACACCAACAGTATCATGACCCATGTAAATAGCAGAAAGTAGAATCAAGATTGCACATGATAGACTATTTCACTACAACACACAGATTATAATGGGGGCGGGGAAAGAGGAGAAGGAGAAAATATGCAGAAGTCCTTATGCTTAGTGAAATAAGTCATTCCCCAAAAGAAAGACAAATATCATATTTTCCTGATATGTGCTGATACAGTGTACCAAAAAATGTGATTTATGTTAGACTGACATTTTGAGATATTAATGATGTCTATACAACAACATTGTAGGCTCAAGTGGGCCCCTGGACCTGAAATAGGCAACCTGAGCCACACCAGATCCTCCGCTCTCGGGGCTCATGAACCTGGCACCTACCTCACAGATAGGTCTCAGGACCTGAACTAGGCAACCTAATCCCCACTGGATACCCCACCCCTGGGACTTACAAACCCAACACCCACTGCTCAGATGAGCCAAGAGACTAGGAGCAGGAGACCTGAGCACTCCAGATGCCTCACCCATGGGTCTCACGAACAAAATACCCACCTCTCAGGCAGGCCCTGGGACCCGGGCCAGGCAACCTGTGCCCCACGAGAAACCAACTCCCAGAACACATGAATCCAGCACCCACTGGCCCTGAGCTGGCATGGCTCACCTCACCTCAGCATCCACTATCATGTTGTGCAGCCTGGCTCAGTCCAGCTCCTGCTAGTGTGTGTTGTTGCAGCCTAGCCCAGTACAGCTAGAATCCTGTCCCAACCCCAGTATGAACGGGCTGGTGTTGTGGCTTTACTTGTCCCCTCCTGCACCTTGTCCTGCCAGTGGATGTTATGAAGTAGCTCAGTCTAGTCTGTCCCCAAACCTGACCCACATGTATGCTGGTGGGTAAGGTTACCTGGAATGATTAGGGCTGTTCCTTGCCTTCATTCTTGTGCTCATCTGTATGGGCTGTGTTCCTACAAAGGAATTTCCCAAGCTCCTCTGTTGGGTCACCTCCCAGTGGCAGATCTCACACATATCAGCAGGTCCCTGGCCCAGGCTGGCTTTGTCCACCTCTTGACTTGGCAGGAACAGTGGTCTTTCTCAACCGCCCATACCCATTCTGGTTCTTACTGTTGGATATTACAGCCCAGCCACACCAAGTCCATACCCAGAAAGCTTTTGCATGGTTCAGTGGGAGTCAAAATTTAGCTCAGCCTGTTCTACACCCACCCTGGCACTCATAAGTACTAGTGGGACTGGAGAGTAGCCCAGTCTGTCACTCCCCAGACCCAGTCCACAACCATACTGAGGAAGGCTATGGCCATGTCCAGCCCAGCCTGCTTTCCTTATTCCAGCTCTTGTGCTCACCAGTGGGAATCTCAACTGGCAGCACAATCCAATAGGGACATCTCTTTAGCTCCTCTGACATGCCTGTTCCCATCCACAGTTCTTGGGCATGCCAATGGAAACTGCAGTTCCACAGCACCACCCTAAATCTTAAACCAACCAATGGGACTTGTATTTCCACAGAGTTGGGCCAATATATCCCCTACAGAATCTACCCCCAGACCTGATTCTCTTGCATGCTAGTTAGTGTCGTGATCCTGCCTAATGTGACCTGTCCCCTTTCCCAACATTCTGTCAGGTACTAGGATCTAGCACTGGTAGACAGGCCCCCAACCCTAGCTTTCACATGGACTGGCATGTGATAGTCAACATTATTCAGTGATATCAAGTCCTACACAGGACTCACATGTATGCTGGTATATCCATCTGATCCATACATATCATCCAGCCTCTCCCCTCCAAACCACCTGGTCTCAATCTCCTGGCTTATCTACCAGTACATTGGCCCCTTCTTGTATTTTCTAAATATGTAATCATAAGGGATGTGTGATCTGTGCCAGGTCAAAGTCTTCTTACCTTGCTTTATTTGACTTTCAGTATTAAGTATGACAGATGACCATGAGAAGCTCATTGCTACAGGTGCTTCTACATGGAAGATTTCTAACTTCATGCTTTTGAATTCTTTTTAAAAGCTTCCTAAACCTCCCCCTGCAGCCCATCATTGGGAGTCCCTCAGGAGTCATTCCTCAATTACATGTACAGTGGTCTTATCCATAGATGACCCTAGGCAGTAATTCCTCAACCCCAACTCCCTAGAGTTTGTTCTTGGTGGTGGTGGGGGAGTGGGCTTTGCCAGGCACTGTTGGCACTTTGGTCACCTGAGCCAAGATGGTGCCATGCACGTTTAAGCAGCCAATGTTGGGAGGTTCCCGTTCAGGAGGAAGGCTGTGCTCACAGTTTTTCCACCAACCGAAAGCAGCCAATGGGGTGACAAGTCCTGTTTGGGCTCCCAGCTCGAGATATAATGGTGCCAGCCACCTTTAAGCAGCTGACGATGTGAATTCCTGGCTTGGGAGCTAGGCTGTGCCTCCTCCTCCGACCAGCCAAAAGCAGCCAGTGGGATGCAAAGCCCCATTCGGGTGCCCATCCCACTTCCTGTATTTTATAAGTATGTAATCATAAGAGATATGTGATCTGTTCCAGGTCAAAGTCTTCTTACCTTGCTTTTATTTGACTTTCAGTATTGAGCATGACAGGGACCATGAGAAGCTTGTTGCCTCAGGTGCTTCTATAAGAAAGATTTCTAGCTTTCTGCTTTTGAATTCTTTTTAAAAGCTTCCTAAATTTCCTCCTGCAGCCCCAGCTCTGTCACAGTTTACAGCAGGAAACACAGTAGAGCCCCATGAGCACCCCAAGAACAAAGCAGGGAGGAATAACAGGGAGCAACTGTGCCCAGTGGCACAAGTAGTGAAGGACACAAATACCAGGAAGCCTTCATCTCTCCAAGAGGAACCTCAACGACGTGAGTACTGCGGGCTTCCTCTCTGGGTGATGGGCAAGAACAAGAGGATAGAGAGAACCTGGGTCAGGATCCTGGAGGGTGGCAGAGGGCAGGCTGATTTTCAGTGGCTTCACCACCATGTGGGGATGAGGGAGAAGACAGTTCATGGAGCCCAGAGTAACATTTTTCTAAAGCCATTTCCTTCCAGGCTGTTCTTGTCTCCTTTCTCTCCCTATCCAAGGGACAAAGTGTTCTTGACTTGGAGTTTATACTGACAACAGCCTTACTAGGTGGCTACTGATATGAGGACTGTTCCCTATAAGAGAGTTAGAAAACATTTTGTGTGTGTCAAATGCTTATTCATATTTTATGACAGCTGTCTGAGATCCAGGAGACTATTTCTTCTTTTTAATTAATTTCTTTTTATTAGAAAGTCAGATTTTTAGAGAGAAAGTGATAGAGAAAGATCTTCCATCTGCTAGCTCACTCCCCAAGTGTCTGCAATGGCCTGAGCTGAGCCATTACAAAGCCAGGGTCTTCTTCCAGTTCACCTGTCGCTGTCCCGCAGCGACGGACTTGGTGCACGGAGCCGATAATAACACGCGTGGACCCTGACTGATGGTCAAAGCTGAAGTTTATTAGGGGCATCAGACTTTATACACTGAGAGTCCATACTGTTTCCCTCTCTTCATTGGAATTCCTTTTGTTTTGTATATTACACCAGGTGTTCTCATTTACATGCTGTTTATACCAAAGGTAGCCATTTGGTTGTTGTCATGCAAATACTGTCCAATGAACTGCAAACCTGTGCTTGCTGACCTTCCAGGCTCACAATGTCCTCCTACAAATCCCACTTCTGTGTTTTATAAAATTAGGCCTGAAACTTGTAGCTGGGGGAACATGCTCTTGGAAGAGCAGAAGAATGGGGGGAAACAATGTTATATATATTATAAAAATAACAGCTACAATTTCTTCCAAGCTAACATGTTTTTGAATTTAACCTAAATCAGAGTTGCACAGGAACAGTGAACAGTTAACATCCATCATATGTAACAGCTGAGTATAAACTTAACATCATAGTTTCTATACAGTTAGTATTAACAGTTGATGAAAGTTTTGGGGAGAATCTCAACTTACAATTTAAACCTTGCCATTTATATAATTGAAGTGTGATTTTACAGATTTCTATGCATTTAGGATAATCAAAACAATCTTATAATTCTACCAAATCATAGAAAAGCATTAGGCAAGTGAGCAGGGAAATCTCCAACAACCTAGTGAGTGAGGAAGAATATAACTATATCCTAACCTAGTAAAGTTCAGAAAAAGCAAATAGGGAGCCTGACCAGTAAGTACAGGCTGAGCGATTATAAGTTAATGGCCTTTGTTCTGACTGTTCCAAATGTTCTATATCTATGTCTCCCTGTAGCCTGATCAGTTAGGTACAAGCTGAGTGATTATCAGTTAGCTGACCTTTATTAGTCTCTAGTATCTAAAATAATTTTGGGGCTCACAAGCAACCCTGATGGTCGGTGTAAGAGAGGGCTGGGAACCACGGCTGGAGCTGGGTAAGAACTAGAGCAAGCTCCTCCTCTGCATCCAGTCGTCTCTGAGTGCCACCCGGGGCTCCTGGCTGAAGTTCCGATGTCACCAGATCCTATCATGAGGGGACTGGGCTGCTTCAATCCCGTGTGGGAAATTCACTAGGAAAGGACTGACCTCAGAGTTCTTGGCCTCCAAGGGCACTCACCTTCCTTGTAATCCCCTAGGCAGTCAGGATATGGTCCTCCTTGATGAGGCAGGCATCCACTGCTTCTGTAGTGAAAGCACATGGGAGACCTCCGGGGGTCTCTGGGACTAGGATAGAGAGCTCCTCTTATCCTCCTGCTCTGCCTTGAGATCCCTTCCTGCTCTGTACACACTACCTCCTTTAAGAGGGTGTCAGAGTCGTCCTTGGATCCCACCACAAATTAATATGGCTTTTCTAATGTCTAAAGCAGTTAAGAATTTATTATCTATGAATAATAATTTACTCTTAAAGTCTTCCTCAAACATCCTAAGAAGGGGGAGAATTTCTCTGCACTCCTGACCTGTAGTGGAACAAGAGTTGCAATTTAGTTTTCAGTTCTTAGAGGCAGTTCCACTGGGGGTTCCATCTTCTCCAGGGGCAGCGTTGCATTGAAGAGAGTTGCTGTACTTCCAAGGTCAGATGAGCCATAGGGAAACCACAGTTTTGAGGATCTATCAGGAAATTTTAGGGATAAGAGCATAACCTTTCCCATAGATTATTAGTGTTTCACAGTATCAATCATTCAGTTGTATTATCAAATACATCATGAGGTCAGGGACAGTTGTGCTTGATGCACCAATCTCTTAGAATCTCCCATGTCACCTGGTATTGGGAGGGGTCTGGCCTTCTCCTCCTCCTCCGATGTTTCCTTGATGGTGATGCATCTTTCAGGATGAGGTCATGAAGCTGTCTTACTGCAGGCGCTTCCTCCAGTGAATGGAGTCCAGGACTTTACGAGTAGGCATCCACACAGGCTGTTGCAGCTCGGTTTCTGGGAAAATAAGCATATCCTCTTCCAACAGTTAGCAAGGAGTCAGGACCTCTACACTTGTGAGTGGCTAGGTCCCTCCATCGAACCAAAGACATCTGCAAACTGCCTCCAGTAACACAGAGCTGCTGCTCACTAGAAGGCAAAATATGAAGAAAATTTAAGGTGAATAAGACCAAATTAATGCACTCACAGGGGTAGCATATTCCCCCCTCTGCTTTTAAAACATGTATTGTTGGACAAAGTAAATTAGATTTAGTAACAGTTTAAAATCATGTAGATACTTTTACAATTCTATCAGAAAGTTCTGGGGAGTGGCTGCAGGTTGCCATAGTCCCAAGGCAACCTGCTTTTGTTGATAAACAACCTGCAACACATAATAACAATTTTAAACAACTTTTACAAAAGACAGAATGTTAAGACACACATGTATGTGAGCGCACACACAGAGACACACACACATTTTTGGAGACTTAAAATTTTATTCTCAACCAAGCTTAGTAGTAGTGTTCACCAGAAACCTGTAAGTGAAATGATATTAAATCAACAGTCTTGAACCAAGAAACTCAGTGAAAAAACATTGATCGCCACTATGAAATCCCTCCATCAATCTAAAAATGCAAATTTTAGTCTTCCCAGTAATATAGGCATCCTAAGAATACATAGTTAACAACCAGATACAACTTTAGAGCTAAATCACTGAAAACATGTAAACTAAAATTTAAACCTTCACAATTCCATGGAAGCATACAATATTTTGACACAATAAAATTTTATTCCATTTTGCATTTGGCAATAATTTTAATATAGTCCAATAGCCTGGTCAACTGTCTCCACAAAATGGGAGATAGATCCATTGGCATTCTTGAGGCCTCGTAAGAATACCAAGGGAAGCCCTAGGATTTGAAACCTTTGAATACTTAAATGCTTTTTTAAAGGTAGCTGAAAATATCTGAAAGATTTGTTGTTGAAGTTAGCACGACACATTATACATTACAATTGGTTATTGATGTGAGAACATCACTCAATGGCCTGAGCTGAGCCAT
>NW_024465779.1:0-2387 GCF_017591425.1 Ochotona curzoniae
TTACATGCACATCAATGCACACACATTCCTATGACAGGTGACTTGGTAGAGGTCAGGCATCAGTAGAAAAATGACGTATGTGACAAGTTCATATGCATCTGGACAGAAGCAATTTGCTCTCCAAGACTGGAAGAAGTATAGGATGGTAAACCAAAAAGCAGTTAATTTTTAACCACTTCTCTTGAGTACAATAAAATAATACCTATACCCCAGTTACAAAGTTCAAAAAAAAAAAACCCAGCAAAGTTATTATCCCAGTCATAGGATTCTAGGCCACACCTAAAAAGTTAGCAACCTCCTCTCACTAGGAATGAAGTCAGGGGACTATTGGGTGAAGGGTAGGTACAGGACCATGGTAAGGCTAGACAAGCTTGTGGGATCTGGCTTGCCTGGGCTATAGCTCCCAATAACAAGAACCAGAAGGGGTGAGGGCCAGTGAGGAGAGGCCACTGTTCCTGCTAGGACAGGTGGTGAACTAAATAGGTCTGGCCCATGGACCCACCGGGTGTGCACAAAATCTTGCACTGAGAGAGGTTCTGATGGAGGAGCCTGGGGAACTCCTCTGCCAGGACTCACTTCCTGCAGGTGAGTGCAAGGACCAAGATGGGGAACAACCCAGAACAGGCCATAATAAGGTACTGACCAGCATACATTTGGTGCAGGTTGGGGGCAGGCCAGATTGGGTCAGTCCATATCACTAATTGGCAAATCTGAATGCCAGAATGGAGTGTGGGACAGGCCAGGTCAGGGCGTAATACCAGCCAGTCCACATGAGGGCTGAGCCTGGGGGCTGGGTCTCTGCTGGGCTAGGCTGCAGCCCACACCAGCATGAGTTGCAATTGGAGGTGGGCCTGGCCTGGCCAGGCTACAGCATCCACTGGCAAATGCCAAGGTGAGGGGGTTGTGCCAGACTGGGCCACAGCACACAACCATCACATCTGAAACACAGGGGTGGTGGGGCTGTCCCCAGTGGTGGGACTACAAAGGACCCCCTGCTGAGTCACTACTCCTACTGGTGAGCATGAGAACTGTTATAGGGGCAGTCATGGTCAAACAGGGCCACATCCGATGGCCTACATGGGAGCTGGATCAGAGAAAAGCCAGGCTGGGCAGACAATACCTTCTGGTACATGCATAAATCAATGTCAGTATGGATTGATTGGGCTTTGCCACAGCATCAGCTAGCAGATGCTGGTCCAGGGGCCAAATTCTGTCAGGTGCAGGCATGGTTTAGACAGATAGTGGAACCCACTGCACTGGTGTGGACTGTATAGTGGGGTTGGCTGGGATAAACTGGGCTTCAATACCTATCAATACGTATGAGAGCTGAATAGGATGTGGGACAGATGGGACCAGTCTGCTCTACATACTGGCAAGCAGGAGTCAGGGTAGGGGAGGGCCTGGTGAGGGTTTTTGTGGGTTGCTCAGACTAGACTGCAGCTCCCACTGGTTTACGTGAAGGCCCAGTATGGGATGGGCAGGTTCGGGCTGGACTCCAACACCCATTAGGTTTCATAAAACATGGGGCTGGAGACAGAACTGACCCAGCAATTGCAACTACTAGTGTGTGCATAGGCTTGTTTGGGTGACTCATTCGATGACAAAGTTGGTATTATTTTCCCTGTGAGACCAGTGCAATGCACTGAGCTCAGTGAGTTCTCAAGCTCAGCGCAAGTGCAGCTCACTGTTGTCCTTGCAGTCTTAAATTCTTTGCCACACTGTAAGAAATGGCACCTGATGTGTCACTATTGGAGTTTTTAATCTGCTGGCTGTCAGGTCTGAGAGCTAACCAGACCTATCTTGGATGGAGCCTGTAGGATGCCACATTGTTGCAATTCACTGAACCAGAATTAAGTTCACTGCCAGCCCAGTGCATGACAGTACTGTCCAATAGACTTTGCCTCCAGAAACAAAACAATGCCAGATTCAGCTCTATAGGGCAATCAGGGTTGTGAAATCCACCCTGTTCCCTCACTGCCCATCTGGGACCTGCTGCTCTGTCTCTGCCCTGGTCAAATCAAACAGACCAGCAGGACAGGAAGTTCTTTGTCAGGGTTCACCTCCAAAGAGCCCAGTAAACATACCTTCCCACCTTGTTGCTGGTGGAGTTCTGACTGTCGGTGGAGTTCAGGTTGCCACTCGCTGAATGCCATTGGGGTATCAGTCACTGCAACATCACACCATTGTTTTCACTGCTTTCCTGTGTCTATCAGCCTCTGGGTACCCTTTTCTGTTGTTCTGTTCTCTCCTATTTCCTGGAATGTGCCCTGTCTGCTTCATTCTGGCTAATATTTCTCCATCTTAAATGTGTCCTTACACTATTACACCATCTTGATTTTTCCTCCATAGTATACTGGTGATTACAAAATGAATGCAGACTAAAACTG
>NW_024465780.1:0-11469 GCF_017591425.1 Ochotona curzoniae
GTTCCCAGCTTCTGGATCCCACTTGGTCCAGCTGCTGCAGGCATTTTGGGAGTGAGCCAGCAGATCAAATCTTTGTCTCTGCCTTACAACTAAAAATAAGTAACAAAATTTAAAAAACCCACACCTACTCCATCACATTTTTCTTTTTGATAAAGGAGAATTGATGGCATCTTAATAGTTGGTGTATGTTAATTATGTGTCTAGGATTCAACAGAAAACCTCTGACCCAAAGCAGGTTGTTGTAATTTCGCCTTCTCCGGTATTGCTCTAGATATCATGATCACGTAGCTCAGCCAGGCTGTTACTGCAGAAGACTTGCGTGAAGCAGAAGTCCAGAGAAGAAATAAGCAGGCAGTTTGAAGCTCAATGCACTGAATAATGATCTTAAAAGATATTTAGACTTGCAGTTGAGACTTTAGAAAATCCTGCTTTGAAAAGATCAGAGAAACATAGGTATTTTGTCATGGTAAGGATTTCTTTTAAAATGCGTGGCTCTTGAGGGAAAGGAAATTTAAAAAATAAAATCCTGATTGAGAAGGTTTTATCCACCCAAATGAGAACAGAAAGGAAATATTCTTAAAAGTACTTTCTGATGATAATAGAAAGTTTGAAATTTGCAGAGTACAGAAAATGTGTTGCAGAGCCAGTTCATTTACATTGGTTACCAAGTTGTCTAGTGAGGCAGAACACACTCAAGTGCAACAAGTTATGCAAAGTAGGTTTACTACTTGTGCACAGGGAACAAGGGACAGCAGGTGCTTAGAAAGCGACTGGTCCCTCAAGGCGCAGGAACGCCTCTGTGGGAGGACGGAGCCTCAACTTGTGCATGCTCCATTGGCAGCGTGGCGCAGGGACCCCGCAGGGCCTGGGGGGCCTCAGAGACCACAGCTCACACTCAGAGCAGCTTTGTTGGGCTCCCTGCCTTCTGGGAAAGGAGGAAGAGAACCCTCACAGCCCTTCCCAACACAAAACATTACATGCGGGCAGTTGCTCCCTGCGCAGTGCCGACCTGTTCATCTTGAGGACTGCAAGCAAGAAAGGGTGGAGAGCTGGGCTGGTCCGAGAGAACTGTCCCACACAAACTGTAAAGGAAGAAATATGCCACAGTCTCCCACTGCTTCAAGACGGAGTATTTTCCAGATTTATTTCTAGTTTTTTTGTTTTGTTTTGTAAGCTTGTGATTTTGTTATGTACATAAGACTATCCTAAGAATGATCTTTCTTGTTTGTTGGGATATCATCTAAAATGCGTTTTTAAAATAAAGTTGCTATATCAGCTTTAAAAATAATTTATAAGGCTATCAAATTAATCTATCATGTTCAATTTTTATTAATTTTTTTATGAAAAGACTTATTTTGTTCATTTGAAAGATACAATGATACAGGTAGAGACAGAGAACAATTTTGGTCTGATGGTTTAGTCACCAAATGGTCACAATGGCTGGAACTGAACCATGGTGAAGCCAGGAGTCCAGATCACCTCCCAGGTCTTCAATGTGAGTGTCAGGGTCCCAGGTATCTCAGTAACCTTCTGCTGCTTTCCCAGGCACGTGGTCTGGAAGCTGGATCAGAATAGGAGCAGCCAGGACTTGAACCAGCAACTCTAGTTTGGGACGCTGGAATCGCAGATGGCAGGCTAACCTACTGTACAACAACAGCAACCCCTATTTTTCCTTTTCTTTTTCTTTTTTCTTTTTTTTTTTTAACTTCATATGGACATTTTAGGTATTTAGAAATACAAAAAAAAAAAAACGGTATAACAAAGTTCTATGAACATGTTGATGAGTTTCAGCAAGTAGTTATGTGCAGCCCGTCTTGTTTCATGGAGTCCAGTGGTGTCTATGTGTGTTCATACATGACTCCAATGATGTATTACATACATGCATTTAAGTGGAGTGCTTCCTTCAAAACTGTGATATTCTAAGTGCCAGACCTCACTTTTTTTGTTGTTATCTGGTTCCAAAGGCTCAGGGATTCCTCCTTAACCCTAATCCCTGCCGATGTTTTCCCCATTACAACAGTATAATCCTTCAGCAGCAGTCACAAGTCCAGTACCCTGCTGTTCAAGTGTTTCATGCGTTGTAGGTAGACAGTGGTGGAGTCTGTTCCTGTATCGAGGGAGATACTTTAGAATTCATATCTAATAAATGTCATTTTTTTGTGTGTAATTTGACTGCAGTTACTACACCTAAAATTTTGAGTCCTTAGCTCTTCTCCTTCTTAGTTTGTATTCACAGGTCTCTAATTGTCAAAACAAATACATATTTTTGGTTTTTATGGTTGGTTTATTTAAACAGAAGTCAAACACTGAATTTTGTTGTCATGTTTCTTAAATCTCATTTAGTGTTCAACAAGTCCCAATCTCCCATTTCTCATATGAGTTAATCCAGTTTAGTGAGAAACTGGAATAATTGATATCTCAATTTTTTTTTTTTACTGTTTCTTCATGATTTGCTTCAGTTTTGCTTCTCACTGCTATGATTCACATAAACTAATAAAGCTAGAGGCTTGATTACAGTTAGGTTCAATTTCTTTTTGTCAAGAAACGCCACAGTTTGTGCGGTGCACTTCTTGCTGTGTTGTATGGAAGTCCCATGGCATGTTGCTGTCTGTGCTTGGCGGAGCTCAGACAGAGCAGCTGCTGTCACCTGGGAGCTCTCGCCAATGGATGTTTTAACCTTCATTCACAAATACTGACTTGATCCATTGTTTTAATCTTCATTCATGAATACTGACTTGATCCAGTTCCCTAGGAATACAAAATTGTATAATTCTTTTACAATTATTTCTATTATTTTCCATGATACACTTTTGTAGGTACAGGGGTTTCCCCTCTTGCCCTCCCCTTTCTTCCCTCCTACTGTTTTTCTTCGTAGTCCTTTAGTAACAGCCAGACATTTAAAGTTCTGCTACTTAAGTACATCATAGAATGGAATTGTAGATATAACAAAGATAGAAAATCTAGTATCATATTGTCAAGGTGTATCTAACTGCTTCACTGGGGAGACGCCCACTGCAACATGTCTTCGCTCCCTAGTATGCTAATCTTACGCAGTTCATCTGTGAAAATTGTGTAATTCTGTCTTCCCGTCTGCATTTATTACTCAGAAAGATCTTTCTCTCATTAATAATCTGGTAACTTCAGAAGGTGTTTGCTGTAGGTGAGACTGGTTTACCTCTACTAGTCATTTTTCATAATAATGTTTTGGCGCTGGGCTTAGTCTCTACTGGCCTTTTTGTTTTCATAATTTGATCATGAGAGGATGTATTTTCGTACTAACATTTTTGATGATCCACCTTTGGATCCATCAAAGTGGCTCATTAGTGGGCAGTAGGGAAGACTTTGGGGTTGATTCTTGTGTCCCTTCAAGACCCCATCTGTATTGGATGCTTCCTTTGCTTTTTGGTACAGAGAAAGAAAATCCTTGTGCCTCTGTTATCCCAGAAACTGAACTGACTATTTCTGTTCTCTGTCCTGGTACTATTTAGGCAAAGATCACATAAAACTTATATTAGAAATTTAGATTACTTTGGGACTTTGATTTTTATAAATGTTTTAAGATGAGTTAACTTTATATATAAAGGCATCTTAATTTTCTGAAATTTTGTAAAGATCGATTTTTAAGTATTACCATTACTCTGAGTGTAATAACTTGTAGTGCTGTTATTTTGTATTGCCAAATTGTATTCTCAAAAGATTACAACAATTTTTACTTCTATTGATATTTATGTGAAGTTAGTCTGTTCTCCCCTAAACTTGCCGTTACCCTTAACAAGTCAAAAAGTTGGAGAAAGAAGTCATATGTTGTTTTTCCTTTGACCGTCTTTAATATCTGAAATGATTTTCTTTCTCTTTGGGAACTCAAAAATGAGTTTTTGAATTGGTTATGTCTGTTGGATCATGGGATATTCTCAGTAGGCATACATGCAGAATGGTGCGCCCTGTCCATCCATGCGTCTGTTTCCTGTTTATCTGTTTCCATCCACCCACACATCCAGCCACGCACCCAGCCACGCACCCACCCCCGCACCCGCCCACGCACCCAGCCATGCACCCACCCACGCACCCATCCATCCGTTGTCTGTTTCTGCTAGTGCGTACTGTTCCCATGTACCTCCATTCTTCAGTCAATTCTCCTGTTGATTGTACAGTTATTTTCTAGTTCAAGAATATTTTAAGTCATTTTTTTGGTAAATTGTGTGGTATTTTGTGTATATGCATTTTATCTGTTTTAATAATATACCCTTTGTTGTGTTTCTTATTTTTCCTCCTGTCCCTTAACTAATGAAATCTCTCCTTGTTATCTGTGTAACCGATTCTATGCTCCAACCATGGCAGAATGTTCCAGAGTGTTATGTTTCCAGTTCCTCTTGTCCTGTGATGACTGTTCAGGGTACCTGTCATGAACAAGAGCCAAAGCCATCCCGGATCACAGGCTCAGCGTGCTTCTCTGAAAGCGTTCCTGGAGTTGTGAGTGTGTACATGCAGATATTTGACACCACAGTGCTTCCTCTCTGGAGGCGGGGGAGTAGCAGTACGGTGTGGTACGTTCTCACCAATACTTGGTGGTCTGATTTGTCAGGTTCAAGTGTGTCAAGTGTTGTCTCATTGTTCTAATGTGCATTTTTCTGAATATTATTGATTTCTTAGGTTTTTCTCATAGGCATGCTAACTTTTTATATGGATGTGTCGGGTTTTTTTTTAAAGGTTACTTATTTTATTTACAAAGTCAGATATACAGAAAGAAGGAGAGACGGAGAGAAAGATCTTCCGTTCGATGATTCACTCCCCAAGTGAGCGCAACAGCTGGTTCTGCGCCAGTCCGAAGCCGAAGCCAGGAGCTCTTCCAGGTCTCCCAAATGGGTGCAGGGTCCCAAGGCTTTGGGCCATCCTCGACTGCTTTCCCAGGCCACAAGCAGGGAGCTGGATGGGAAGCTGGGCCGACAGGATTAGAACCAGTGCCGATATGGGATTCCTAGATCGTTCAAGCTGAGGACTTTAGCCACTAGGCCATGGTGCCGGGCCCGATGTGTCTGTTTTTAATTATTTGATCATATTGTATTTTACCTATTGGGTGTTTATGAAAGATCATGATATTTTTCTCTAATTATTCTTCAGCCCTATCACAATGTTTGGCAGTTATATTTACATATTCTCTTTTCTTTGATCTTATCTCTATAAGTGTAACAATTAATTTACCAAGGCATTGATAAACCTTCATTCTTGCATCTGTTGCAGCTTTTCATGAGTTTATTTGTTTTATATATGGTCTTTTGGTAAAAATTTTCTGAAGGCTTATTTATTTAACTGTTTTTCTCTCACCTTTTTACAAATAATAATATACTAGATATAAAGCTGTATTTAAAAGCTTGCTGCTTGGATGTGCTCTGCCATCTCATGAGGTGCTGAAAGGCCTGTGGGTGTGCCGAATCTTGGGATCTTGCTCTTGCTTTCTTGAAACAGTTACAGATTTTTGATGTCTTCAGTAGCCTTAAATGTTTCCAAAGAAACCCTTGCAGGACTTTCCATTGTACCCCAGAAGCAGCTTGCTCAATCTCAAGTCTTCAAAGGACACTTAAGTATCTTTTCGGTTCCTTACTCACTTTCCAGATTTACTTTAATAATTAATTTCCAAGTAAGTTTAGTTGGTGTATTTGTTGGTCTGAGTGTTTCTATATCCAACCCTCTAGATCCTCATCTCCGTGATGTTGGCATTAGGTGGTGGCCCGTTGGCAGGTGCTCAGATGATACAGATAGAGCCCTGGCACATGGGGTTAGCGTTCTGGCAGTCAAGGCCCAAGAGATTGCTCACCCCTTCTGCCGGGTGAGTTTAGAATAGGAAGAAGCTGTGTGTGATGAAGGCGGCCTCTTATCAGAGAGTAGGGGACTAGATGTTGAGATTTCAGAATTCAGGACTGTGAAAAATTTCTGTCACATACAAGCCATCCTGCGTAGTTTGTAGTATTTGTTGTAATTGCCCCAATGTATTAAAACAACACATTTGGTTCGGTTTCTAAGCCTTTAATTGAGGCACATACGCTTCTTGTTTTTACCTGGGACCTATTTTCCTTTACAGTTTGAGCTACTGTTTCATGGTGTGAGTTGAAGGAGCGATCAAGGCCAACTTCCGACATGTGCTGCTTGAGTGACATTAAGGTGGGATGAAGTTCAGCATGGAGAATATCGGGCAGCAGACCTGTCCCTCCCCGGGTCTTATATATTCTATTTGCTGCCTGAAAGAGAAATCACCGAGAGGCTGTCTCGCTGCGTTGTAACTCGTTAGTGCTTGGATGAGTGGGTGGGAGGAGATAAATGTGAGCATCTGGGGGCAGCTGCCCAGTGGACACCTGTTCATACGTTCTGCACATCCAGCTTTTCCAGTCTTCTTTCAGTGCTTTTGGAACACCTGGTGATACGAATGATTTTTAGAGTGGAGGCGAAGGGAGTGATTGTCCCAAACACATTGTGGAGTTTTCCTGGCACAGATTCTCTACTTCTCCAGCTGGAGGCCAGCGCTCGACTCGGGCACACTGTTTCAATCGGCTGCCATGTCTCTGCCGAAAGCTGTCCTTGCGATGTAGTTTCCCTCCCTCTTCCGCAGTAATTTCTGGGTTGGTTTGACAAAGGAAGCCCGATGTTCAGTTACCATATGGAAAGCAACCAGAAGTTCCTACTATGTTGAGTAAATATTTTTTTCACAAGCTGATGTCCTGTTTTATAAGGCATCTGTTCTTTCTTTTACCCAGTCATCCTCTAGGGTCTTTTGTTTTCAAAAGCAGATTTATGTAAGCTATTTATCTATGATCGATATTTTCCTGTATCCTGCCATTTTAATGAAAAATGTTTCATTTTTTTGTTTGTTTTCTATGGATCCTTGATGGATAAAAGAAAATTTGTACTTTCAATGTGCTTAAATTATAACTTTTTGTTGCTGTTTTCAGTTACTTTAAAGTATGTTCTAGGTGTTGGGCTAGCGAAGGACAGAAAGCCTTTGGATTATACATAAATAATCCAGTTTTTATGAGGTTCAACTCAGTCTCAGGCGTTATCACCTTAGACATTGATAGACACACCTTTTTATTTGTTGCACACAATTTTCTGCTTTATCAGACCCACTCCTCGCAGCAGCAAGATCTGATGATCGCTGCTTCTTTCCTTCTCCCTCATCCTCTGTTTCTCATGTTTTTTTCTGTCCTGTTTCCCCTCCACCCTCCCTTTTGGTTCCCTTTCCCTTCGTTTTCTCTGTCATCTCCATCCTCCCTTTTTTTCTTTTGCGCTGCCTCCATCTCTTTCTTTTGGTTCCCTTTGCTCTTTCGTTTTTTACACCTCTGCAGATAACTGGTGCTTATCTCACTGCCTCAAACTGGGTTGCACAATTGCTAGGAAAATAATTTGACTTCACGTTGGGATTTGTAAACAGCCTATGTGTGTGCAAATGTACCACATAAACTTGTAAGAACATTGAGACAGGAAGCAGTAAGAGTGGGGGGGGGGGATTTATACATAATGACTGACTTGCCAAGCAGCTCAACTTTCTTTTCTCTATCTGATTTTTACTTATGCGTTGGCCATGATTAAGAGTTATGATGAGAAATCATGCATTCATCTTGTTGCTGAACATTTGTTGAGTTTGTTCCTGTTCATTATTTACTTCCTCTTTTTTGAATTGAGTTTCTTTTGGGTCAGTGTTCAGTTTGCTTCTCCTC
Organism: Ochotona curzoniae; assembly: GCF_017591425.1. NCBI lineage: Eukaryota > Metazoa > Chordata > Mammalia > Lagomorpha > Ochotonidae > Ochotona > Ochotona curzoniae. The sequence continues at coordinate 7,707 of NW_024465780.1, forward strand.
CCTCTGGCCTTGTACATCTCTCCCTGTTTTCTGGCCTGTGTTTTACAAATACCAATGCCTTTGCCATCACAGCCCCACCTGCGGAGTGTTGAAGGCCAGGTGGAGCTTAGGTGATGTCTCTGTGCTGGCAAGTAAGGTCCGTGGCGTCGTTGACCTTGGAAGTGCAGCTCTTTGGATGTGATCTCTATCCTCAGTCGCTTGGCTGCTGATCTGTTTTGTGGCCAGGTTAACTTCAGCTTTCTGTTTAGTTTTTAATTAAGTAATGGAGAGGCAAATGCAGATGGGAAAGAGAAATAAAGAGACAGCAAACTTATTCCTCTCTCATCTATCCACTGCAATGCTTCTGTTTGCTTTCTCTCTTAGTGCCCTCACTGGCTACTCTTTGCTGCTGAAGCAGGGTCAGTTTGGTCTCCCACGCAGGAGGCATGCTGTTGCTGATTGTCAGGGTTGCATTAACAGGAAGCTGGAGAAGGACTGGAGCCAAGTGTTAAATCCAGGCGCTCTCAGATGTGTTGTGGGTTTCTTGATATATGTCTCAGCTGCTGGGCCAAACATCTTCCCTTGGAGTCCCTTAGCACAAACAATCTGATACTTTCTTCCAGACAGAATGGTCGTAAGACCTTCCCTGTCTGTCTTCTCTTCTCCCCCCCTGCCTCTTACAGGCGATCCAGAGACCCCAAGACAAATTCTTGCTTTGGAAAGTCAACCTTCTGTGCTTCTGCTGGAGGTTCATGAGCTTGCCAGGTTTGGTTTCATCTGAATGTACCAGCTGGATGCGAAAGGAATGTGGGGCTTTTTGAGTGCTATGTGCAAGCCAAGAGGAAGCAGGGAACTATTTAGGGCCACCTGTCTGATGTGTCCATTCAGTCATTTCTATTCTTATTACTCAGGCGCCTTGACCAAATCAGTGTCTCTTGTCAACCGTGGGTCCCTGTGATAGTCTTTGAAAGATGTGTATGCCAATAATTTCCTTCTTTGGGCATGTTGCTGAATTGCAGGCAGAGTTTTATAACTACTGTCTCTTTCCTTATGCTTTGTGTACTGTTTGGTCCTAGAGGCACCTTGGAGGGCAGTGTAGGGAGTTGGCCTGTTCATTTTAGACTTCTCTTTTATTTTTCTTTTCTTCTCAGGAAACAATTCTCTTATATTCCTTCTCTTTCCCAAATGGTATTTGCCTTCCATTTAGCTTTAGAAATAAATTCCAAATTCCTATCAGTTTGGGTGGCAGAAGAACTGCAGAGATAGTTAAAGTTTCAGGCAAGGAGGAGTACCATCTGGCAATTCTGAACTGCAGTATCCCATGGCAGAGTGGAGTTACTGATCCTCCTGGAGAAGCAGTATGAAGGGTCCGTGAGGTAGGAAGGTGCAGGGAAATGTGGTGGGGCGAGGGCAGGAGATGGCAGCTCTCCTGGAGATGGGGCTGGAGGAACACGAGGCAGAAACCAAGGACCCCTCGACCATGTGAAAGGTGTTCTCCTAGAAATATTATTATATTAAGATAAGTAATTGTAATGTTTTATGATTGCTCAATAAAAAGCAATAAGGGCTCCTTGTTGTATTTTTATGTCATCTTAAACTCTGACCCATTGATGCTTGTAGAGAAGCACAGGATGAGTGCCGAGATAGGAATTCAGAGATGCCTTGTCCTGTAGGAGCCTGAGGGTTTGTGTGGTGGAAGGTTTTGTTGTCACGTGCGGGCTGTCAATCTGCCTGTTTCTGTTTGCTGTTGTCATCATGTTACTGTGATGGTTAGAGACAACAAATTTGGGGTCTGGATTGCACAGGGATCCAGCAGGGATGCCTGTCATTTTTTCTGGCAGTTTCAGACTTTGGCTGTTGGATCTGTCGACTGCGGTAAGGAGAGGATGGAAAACATGAGAGGAGTGCTTCGGAGTTGTGTGTGTGGTCTGAGCTGTAAATCGTTTCTCCGGCACTGCCAGAGCCTCCATCATGAGGCCAGCTGGGCACCAGCACAGAAAGAGAAAGGATTGGGGCTTGATGGAGCCATTTGTTCAGCTGGGTTTGCATCATTTGTTTTTTGTCTGCAAGAGACAAATATTGCAATTGGTTTTCTGTCTCCTGTGAGGTACTTTGACAATTGAGAATAATGTCCCACCTCAGTCCAGACTCAAACCGTTTGCTATTTCCGTGTCAAAATGCACTTGATCTTTTTTAGTGAGGGGATTTTTTTTAAAGCAATCTAATGAGATTGCTCATGGATGGTTTTTTAATTCTGAATTTCTTTTTTAAGGGTGGTCAGTGCGAACAGATGAAAATGGTTTGGAATTACTAGAGAAAGCATGCCTGTACTGACTGAAAACAAAGCAGAGAAGTGCCGAGAATGACAACTAGTGTGGCATGGGGTTCCTGGGACAGCTGAGTAAACAGGGCAGCTGCCTTCAAAATGAACAAACCTCGCAGCCCGAGACAAGCGTGTTGCTACTTGAGTGGCTTCGCTCTCTGAATTTAAGAAAGAGAAGGCTTGGCTAGCTACTCTGCTTTTTCTTTCTATGCTTAGTTGGTTTTGTATGTCAACCTGGCTGGGCCACAAGGTTCGCAGACATTGTCCTGGGAGTTTCTAGATGGGTTTGGCATTGGGACTGAGTATACCTACAAGGCCCTGGTGAAGACAACAGGGGCTCATCCAACTCACTGAAGGCTTCAGGTGCACCAAAAGGCTGACCTTCCTGCAATGGAGAAGGTGCTTTCTCCTAAAAACTGCCTTGGGCTTGGAAATGGTTTTCTGGTTTCTTTGGCCTTAAACTGAAACATTGTGCTGGCCGTTTGAGCTTGCTGCTGCCTACCTGGACCTACTACGACTGCTCATTCTCAGACCTTAGACCTGGATTGGATCCATGTCAGCAGCTGGTCCTGGTCTCCTGGTCTCCAGCATGGTGATGGCAGGTGTGGGGGTGGGTGGCATCCAGGCTCCTGTGAGCTAACTCCTCAAACCCAAATGTCTCTGTCAACAGCTGTTCCTGGCTCTTATTCTGTGAAGTACTGTGACTGACACATATAGCCTGGTGCTTTGAGCAGCTCTTTTGGAAAATGAGCATAAACTCTGTGCTGTGGGCCTCCTCCTGGGGTGCAGTTCTGTGTCTGCTTCTCAGAATGCATCTCTGTTCTGAAAGGAAGGATGGTGAAGAAATGGCTTGCTCCTTGAATCTGTGACATGCACAACTTCTGAGCGTGAGCACACAAACACAATCAAAGGATCAGATTTCCATAATGGACAAGGCTTTGATACATAATTAGAGATCAGATAGAATGTTGTCCCTTAATCTTCTGTCATTTGCTTCATTTTCCTTAATTGCTGTTCAGTTTCACTGCCTTTAGCTGTTCCTGCGGATGCAGCTTCAACTGGGGAAGCAGCACTCACCTGGAGCCCCGCCAGGTGCACAGCTTGGCTTGTGGAACCTCTTTCATCTTTCCAGGAGGATGCCAACTGCTATGTCTTCGTTTGCATTTCTGGAGAACATCAGTCGATCTGTGAACTCTTGTGCTAACATAGAAAATATTGGGAGTGGAGTGTGTATAATGATTTGGTGCTACAATTTTAAGAAAAAATATACCATCGTCTCATTTACTTTAATGTTTTCAAGGAGTTTCTGCAATATTTTAAATTCTGTATTTGTTGCTTGATTTTTAGTGGGTAACTGAATAATTTTCTATAAACAAGGAGAATGCCTCCTGTTATAACAATAAGACAATGTAGAATAAGCTTCTCATTTAATTAGAGGGCTTAAGTAATTTTCCTTCCCAA
>NW_024465781.1:0-3667 GCF_017591425.1 Ochotona curzoniae
CTGAAATCCCGATTTCATATACAATTATACCATGTTTTGTCCAACAATACATATTTTAAAGACGCCCTTGTAATGCCACAATCCCTTGTTTTTATGATTTCTGCTTCACCTGGTTGACCTCACACTCTGCTCTCTGCTCAAGTTCCTTGGAAATTAGTGGAAATTGCATGAAATGCACCTGCCCTGGCCCTTCCTGTGCAAAACACCAACAGTTCTTTGTCCCTGGCCTCATCCTGCCGTACAACGTGGCATCACAGCCACGAGTGGACTGACAGAAAGGATCTAAGATCAATTCTGTGTCTCATGGTCACTCTAATGCTGCCGTTCAGTTAAATCAAACAGCAACAACACATAATATAAAATAAATATTTGCACCGGATATAATGAAGCACCTCAGTTGCAATAGACAGCCTTTCCTGAGGAAGTCATTCACCAACATTTTCATTGGTTTTTAAAGTTTTACCTGCTGTTGATACCCCATGATTAACTACAAACATAGATTGCCTAACTTCAGACAGTGGCCATAAGATTGCTGAAGAAATTGTGTAATGGGAAAACAGTATTTCAAGACATATCACTTAAATACAGTTAGGACTTGCTGAAAAATTAGTGGACACTTAGACATATTGTGATTTTTATATTTTGAGTTCTGAATATTAGTTTAAAACAGTTCACACTAATCACACTATTTTCAATTCATCACTTGAATAAATCCTTAAACCATCACACTGTATAGCATTTGGAGTGGTTTTTTCCCCTTACTTGTATCTTTGAATTTGTCTGGGTGACCAGTAGAGCCTGGCCCTTTCCTTTTTACATGCACCTCTTTGCTAAAGTAAGAGATGCTTCTTTCTCCTAACTTCATAGCGGCTATGGTTGTTGTTGCCAATTTTAGGGACACACATTTTTTTTTCTCTGTTATCTTACCTAGCTTTGTATAAAATTTATAAATTTTTTCTCTTTTTTTTTAATTTTTATAAAATTTTATTTTGACATTCTTTACATAGTTAATTAGGGTAAGAAGCTTCAAGGGCTACAGGAAAGTGGATAATACTAGTATGTTTTCCATATTGTTACCTTCATGTTTAAAGGGGGGGTATTTAAGGGAGAAGGCCCACCCAATTTCTTTTTTTTTCTTTTTTTTTTTTAATTGTTGCTTACATTGTATTATGTAGTACAGTTTTATAGGCACTGGGGAATCCCCCCCACCCCTCCCATACCCCTCCCCCCATGGTGGATTCCTCCACCTTGTTGCATAACCATAGTTCAAGTTCAGTTGAGATTCATTGCTTGCAAACACATGCCTAGCATAAAGTTCAGCGTCTTATTGTCCAGATAAGTTCAGTGGCCTCTTGGGGAGACCTTCTATGGTCTGAAGATAGGTCTAACAGAGTAAAGATCTGGTCAGTTAAAAGCCCCAACATGGGACCTACCCAATTTCCCACCCTCCCCAGGTCCTGGATGTAGGGCATGCTCTGAGGTTCTTGCTCAAGTGGTTTTGATATTGCAACAGTCATGAATCACTGTCAATCTTGCCACTCCAAGCACTATGAGGGCTTTGAAAAATCCAGATTGACATATTCCATCATAGCTGAGATGGTTGGTTGACCTGTTCTGTCTTCTCTCTTTTCTTCGTTAGGGTTCTGAGTCCAGCATTTGGATTAGGAAGATCTCCAAAGAAACTTCTTGTATGTGCTAACAAGTACAGGGCCTGGCACCGTCCATCGCTCCAATCAGCTGGTGGTTGCAATTGCTGGGTTGGTTCTGTTTTCCCTCCTGACTTCCACTAAACCAATGAGTGTTGCAGTCCAGCTTGGATCTGCCCAGCACATTCTTGTCCTTCACATAAACCAGTGGGAGCTGCAGCCTAGGTTGGAGCGACCCACAATAACCCCCACCAGGCCCACCCCCTACCCTGGTTTGCCAGTAGGTGTAGCAGTAATCCAGTCTGTCCCACACCCCATTCGACCCCAGCTGCTATCTTAGTTTTATGTCCTCCTGTGGAAGTGGTAACCCAAGAGGGATGAGCCCACTATTTCCCTCCCAGGCCTCTCCCACTCCCAGATTCCAGCTGATGCTGTGTCTAAGCCCAGACAACCCTTGCCCACTTTAATTTTGCTTGCACCAGTAGGGATAATCCACCCAGCCCGGCTTTTCCCTGATCTAGTCCGTGTGAGGCACACAGGTGTGGTAGCTCTGCCTAATCTGGTCTGCCCCCATCCCAGCCCATGCTCTCCTGCAGAAGTAGCTGTCCTGCAAAGGAACCCTCCCTTATTCCCCTGCCAGCTCTGCCCACTTCCTTTCTTGTTCTCAGGCTGGTAGGGCGATGCGGTCCCTTCCGGTACAGGCAACCTCACCTCGGCATTCCATAATGTGCACTAGTCTTTGTTGTGACCGAACCTGGTTCGACCCACACTGGTGCCTGGATTTGCCAGTGGATGACGTGGACAGCTTCAGCCTCGTCTTGCCCCCACGTCTGCCAATTGTATGCCAGTGGGTAGCTTCCCATGGCCTTTTCTGGGCTGTTTCCTATCATGTTTCTTGCATTTACCTGCCGGGTCTGTGTCCTGCCAGAGGAGTTGCCCAGGCTCCTCCATCAGAACCTCTCCCAATACCAGGTTTCACGCTTACCAGTGGATCCATGAGCCAACCCTACTCAGTCCACTTCCTGTCATAGCAGGAATTGTGGCTTTTCCTGACTGGCCTTCCACCCAATCTGGTTCTTGCTGTTGGATGTTCCAGCCCAGCCATGGTTTGTCCTTACCCACATATGGCTCACACATGGCTCAGTAGGGGTTTGAGACCCTGCCTAGTCCATGCCACATCTGCCCTGGTCCTCCAGAACACCAGGGGGAGTAGGGTCCGGCCCGGTTCGGTGCATCCAATCCCAGTCCACACTTGTGCCAAGGGAGACTACAACTGTTTCCAGATCAGAACGCAGCCCCCCTTCCAGGCCACGTGCCTCTTGGTGGGAACCTCAGCCCAGCTAGGGTTTGCTCCCCAACCGGGTCTGTTCCCAGCCATAGATCACTTGCCTGCCAATGGATGCTCTGACTCAGCTTGGCACAGCCCCTCCCCTGTCCCGAACACTGCCTTAGACACTGTGGCTTAGCGTCCCTGGCTCCCACAGACCAGCAGGTACAAGAGCCTAGCTCGGCATGACCTCTGCTCCCTCCTGGTTTCTAGTTTTACTTGTGGGCTAAGGTTTGTTCAGTTCTGCCTGGTACTCTGTTCCATTACCAGTTGACACATTGGCCAGCTGTTGGAGCTACTTTTGCAGGACAAGCCCCAAGCCATAGCTTCTGCATGACTGGTATTTGGTGCTCAGCATTATTAGTGATTACAAGTTTTGCTAAGGAAGAGTTACTGCCTGTTTCAGGTCCAAGAAGCACAATGGGTTCAACCTGGAGCTAATTAAGCAGCAACTCAAAGAACCAAATCCTCAGAGCTCCCCAGCTGGGCGGCCAGCAGGCAGAGCCTGGCACCAAATGGCGCACTGGAGCAGCTCAGCACATGGCGGCTGTGCACATGGTGGCTGTCCAGGATCCAGGCATGAGACGCCCCGTCCTGAGACCCACCAGCAGGCGGGAGGCTGCTGGAGGTTTAAATAACCCAGGCCCAAGGTCGCGCCCCTCCCAAACCCCCTTCACAGAACAGTTTTAGGAGA
>NW_024465782.1:0-95013 GCF_017591425.1 Ochotona curzoniae
GAGGAGCGTGAAGACTGTGGGTTGCTTCCCAGGAGACAAGCTGGATTGCGCCTGGGGACCCCAGCCGCCATGTGGCCGGGGCTCACGTCCCCGAGCATCAGCCCCGCCCCAATTCCAGGCCGGGCTTGGGTCTAGCCACGCCCCTGACGGCCCCAGTTTGGGGGTGGGATCAGCTGTACCTGCTCGCCCACGCTAAGCCCAATGAGGGCCGCACGTGGGGGTCCAGCCGCCCCGAAACAGTCTTCTGAGGGAGCGTGAAGATTGTGGGTTGCTTCCCAGGAGACAAGCTGGATTGCGCCTGGGGACCCCGGCCGCCATGTGGACGGGGCTCACGTACCAGAGCATCAGCCCCGACCCTCTTCCCAGCCCGGGCTTGGGTCTAGCCACGCCCCTGGCAGCCCCAGCCCGGGGGTGGGATCCGCTGGACCTGCTGGCCGATGCTAAGCCCAAAGAGGGTGGCGCATGGGGGTGCACCCTCCCCGAAACAGTCTTCTGAGGGAGCGTGAAGACTGTGGGTTGCTTCCCAGGAGACAAGCTGGATTGCGCCTGGGGACCCTGGCCGCCATGTGGCCGGGGCTCACGTCCCCGAGCATCAGCTCCGCCGCTCTTCCCGGCCGGGGCTTGGTTCTAGCCACGCCCCTGGCAGCCCCAGCCCGGGGGTGGGTTCGGCTGGACCTGCTCGGCGACGCTAAGCCCTAAGAGGGGCCGCACGTGAGGGTCCAACCGCCCTGAAATTGTTTTCCGAGGGAGCGTGAAGACTGTGGGTTGCTTCTCAGGAGACAAGGTGGATTGCACCTGGGGACCCCGGCCGCCATGTGGCCGGGGCTCACGTCCAAGAGCGTCAGCCCTGCCCCTCTTTCCAGCCCGGGCTTGGGTCTAGCCACGCCCCTGGCGGCCCCAGCCCGGGGGTGGGATCGGCTGGACCTGCTCGCCCACACTAAGCCCAAAGAGGGCCGCACATGGGGGTCCTGCCATCCCAAAACAGTCTTCCGAGGGAGCATGAAGACTGTGGGTTGCTTCCCAGAAGACAAGCTGGATTGCGCCTGGGGACCCTGGCCTCCATGTGGCCAGGGCTCATGTGCCCGAGCGTCAGCCCCGCCCATCTTCCTGGCCCGGGCTTGGGTCTAGCCACGCCCCTGGCGGCCCCAGCCCGGGGGAGGGATTCTCTGTACCTGCTTGCCGACGCTAAGCCCAAAGAGGGCCGCGGATGGGGGTGCACCCTACCCGAAACAGTCTTCTGAGGGAGCGTGAAGACTGTGGGTTGCTTCCCAGGAGACAAGCTTGATTACGCCTGGGACCCCAGCCGCCATGTGGCCGGGGCTCACATCCCCGAGCGTCAGCCCCGCCCCTCTTCCTGGCCCGGGCTTGGGTCTAGCACGCCCCTTGCAGCCCCAGCCCGGGGGTGGGATCGGCTGGACCTGCTTGCCGACGCTAAGCCCAAAGAGGGCGGCGCGTGGGGGTCCAGCCACCCAGAAACAGTCTTCCGAGGGAGCGTGAAGACTGTGGGTTGCTTCCCAGGAGACAAGATGGATTGCGCCTGGGGACCCCAGCCGCCATGTGGCCGGGGCTCACGTCCCCGAGCGTCAGCCCCGCCCCTCTTCCCGGCCCGGGCTTGGGTCTAGCCACGCCCCTGGCGGCCCCAGCCCAGGGGTGGGATCCGCTGGACCTGCTCGCCCACGCTTAGCCCAAAGAGGGCCGCGCGTGGAGGTCCAGCCGCACCGAAACAGTCTTCCGAGGGAGCGTGAAGACTGTGGGTTGCTTCCCAAGAGACAAGGTGGATTGCAACTGGGGACCTTGGCCGCCATGTGGCCAGGGCTCACATCCCCGAGCGTCAGCCCCGCCCCTCTTCCCGGCCCGGGCTTGGGTCTAGCCACGCCCCTGACGGCCCCAGCCCGGGGGTGGGATCAGATGGACCTGCTCGCCGACGCTAAGCCCAAAGAGGGCGGCGCGTAGGGGTCCAGCCGCCCCAAAACTGTCTTCCGAGGGAGCGTGAAGACTGTGGGTTGCTTCCCAGGAGACAAGATGGATTGCGCCTGGGGACCCTGGCCGCCATGTGGCCGGGGCTCACGTCCCCGAGCGTCAGCCCCGCACTCTTCCAGGCCCGGGCTTGGGTCTAGCCACGCCCCTGACGGCCCCAGCCCGGGGGTGGGATCGGATGGACCTGCTTGCCGACACTAAGCCCAAAGAGGGCCGCACATTGGGGTCCAGCCGCCCTGAAACAGTCTTCCGAGGGAGCGTGAAGACTGTGGGTTGCTTCCCAGGAGACAAGCTGGATTGCGCCTGGGACCCCGGCCGCCATGTGGCCGGGGCTCACGTCCAAGAGCGTCAGCCCCGCCCCTCTTTCCGGCCCGGGCTTGGGTCTAGCCACGCCCCTGGCGGACCCACCCCGGGGGTGGGATCGGCTGGACCTGCTCGCCCAAGCTAAGCCCAAAGAGGGCCGCGCGTGGGGGTCCAGCCACCCTGAAACAGTCTTCTGAGGGAGTGTGAAGACTGTGGGTTGCTTCCCAGGAGACAAGCTGGATTGCGCCTGGGGACCCTGGCCGCCATGTGGCCGGGGCTCACATCCCCGAGCGTCAGCCCCGCCCCTCTTCCCGGCCCGGGCTTGGGTCTAGCCACGCCCCTGGCGGACCCATCCCGGGGGTGGGATTGGCTGGACCTGCTCGCCCATGCTAAGCCCAAGGAGGGCGGCGCGTCGGGTCCAGCCGCCATGAAACTGTCTTCTGAGGGAGCGTGAAGACTGTGGGTTGCTTCCCAGGAGACAAGCTGGATTGCGCCTGGGGACCCTGGCCGCCATGTGGCCGGGGCTCACGTCCCCGAGCGTCAGCCCCGCCCTCTTCCCGGCCCGGGCTTGGGTCTAGCCACGCCCCTGGCGGCCCCAGCCCGGGGGTGGGATCGGCTGTACCTGCTTGCCCACGCTTAGCCCAAAGAGGGCGTCGCATGGGGGTCCAGCCGCCCTAAAACAGTCTACCGAGGGAGCGTGAAGACTGTGGGTTGCTTCCCAGGAGTCAAGCTGGATTGCGCCTGGGGACCCTGGCCGCCATGTGGCCGGGGCTCACGTCCCCGAGCGTCAGCCCCGCCCCTCTTCCCGGCCCGGGCTTGGGTATAGCCACGCCCCTGGCGGCCCCAGCCCCGGGGTGGGATCCGCTGGAACTGCTGGCCGATGCTAAGCCCAAAGAGGGCCGCGCATGGGGGTGCACCCTCCCCGAAACACTCTTCTGAGGGAGCGTGAAGACTGTGGGTTGCTTCCCAAGAGACAAGCTGGATTGCACCTGGGGACCCCGGCCGCCATGTGGCCGGGGCTCACGTCCCCGAGCGTCAGCCCCGCCCCTCTTCCCGGCCCGGGCTTGGGTCTAGCCACGCCCCTGACGGCCCCAGCCCGGGGGTGGGATCGGTTGGACCTGCTTGCCCACGCTAAGCCCAAAGAGGGCGGCTCGTGGGGGTCCAGCCGCCCCGAAACAGTCTTCTGAGGGAGCGTGAAGACTGTGGGTTGCTTCCCAGGAGACAAGCTGGATTGCACCTTGGGACCCCGGCCGCCATGTGGCCGGGGCTCACGTCCAAGAGCATCAGCCCCGCCCCTCTTCCCGGCCCGGGCTTAGGTCAAGCCACGCCCCTGGCGGCCCCAGCCCGGGGGTGGGATCGGCTGGACCTGCTCGCCGACACTAAGCCCAAAGAGGGCCCCGCATGGGGGTCCAGCAACCCCGAAACAGACTTCAGAGGGAGCGTGAAGACTGTGGGTTGCTTCCCAGGAGACAAGCTGGATTGCGCCTGGGGACCCTGGCCGCCATGTGGCCGGGGCTCACGTCCCCGAGCGTCAGCCCCGCCCCTCTTCCCGGTCCGGGCTTGGGTCTAGCCACGCCCCTGGCGGCCCCAGCCCGGGGGTGGGATCGGATGGACCTGCTCGCCATGGCTAAGCCCAAAGAGGGCCGCGCATGGGTGTCCAGCCGCCCCAAAACAATCTTCCGAGGGAGCGTGAAGACTGTGGGTTGCTTCCCAGGAGACAAGCTGGATTGCGCCTCGGGACCCTAGCCGCCATGTGGCCGGTGCTCACGTCCAAGAGCGTCAGCCCCTCCCCTCTTCCCGGCCCGGACTTGGGTCTAGCCACGCCCCTGGCGGCCCCAGCCCGGGGGTGGGATCCTCTGGACCTGCTCGCCGACACCAAGCCCAAAGAGGGCCACGCGTGGGGGTCCAGCCGCCCCAAAACAGTCTTCTGAGGGAGCATGAAGACTGTGGGTTGCTTCCCAGGAGACAAGCTGGATTGCGCCTGAGGACGCTGGCCGCCATGTGGCCGGGGCTCACGTGCCCGAGCGTCAGCCCCGCCCCTCTTCCCGGCCCGGGCTTGGGTCTAGCCACGCCCCTGGCGGCCCCAGCCCGGGGGTGGGATCCTCTCGACCTGCTCGCCCACGCTAAGACCCAAAGAGGGCCGCACGTAGGGGTCCAGCCGCCACGAAACAGTCTTCTGAGGGAGCGTGAAGACTGTGGGTTGCTTCCCAGGAGACAAGCTGGATTGCGCCTGGGTACCCTGGCCGCCATGTGGCCGGGGCTCACGTGCCCGAGCGTCAGCCCCGCCCCTCTTCCCAGCCCGGGCTTGGGTCTAGCCACGCCCCTGACGGCCCCAGCCCAGGGGTGGGATCGGTTGGACCTGCTTGCTCACGCTAATCCCAAAGAGGGCGGCTCGTGGGGGTCCAGCCGCCCCGAAACAGTCTTCTGAGGGAGTGTAAAGACTGTGGGTTGCTTCCCAGGAGACAAGCTGGATTGCACCTGGGGACCCTGGCCGCCATGTGGCCAGGGCTCACGTCCAAGAACGTCAGCCCCGCCCCTCTTCCTTGCCCGGGCTTGGGTCTAGCCACGCCCCTGGCGGCCCCAGCCAGGGGGTGGGATCCTCTGTACCTGCTTGCCGACGCTAAGCCAAAAGAGGGCCGCGCATGGGGGTGCACCCTCCCCGAAACAGTCTTCTGAGGGACCGTGAAGACGGTGGGTGGCTTCCCAAGAGACAAGCTGGATTGCACCTGGGGACCCCGGCCGCCATGTGGCCGGGGCTCAATCCCCGAGCGTCAGCCCCGCCCCTCTTCCCGGCCCGGGCTTGGTTCTAGCCACGCCCCTGGCGGCCCCAGCCCGGGGGTGGGATCCTCTGGACCTGCTCGGCGACGCTAAGCCCTAAGAGGGCCGCGCGTGGGGGTCCAACCGCCATGAAATTGTTTTCCGAGGGAGCGTGAAGACTGTGGGTTGCTTCCCAGGAGACAAGGTGGATTGCACCTGGGGACCCCGGCCGCCATGTGGCCGGGGCTCACGTCCAAGAGCGTCAGCCCCGCCCCTCTTTCCAGCCCGGGCTTGGGTCTAGCCACGCCCCTGGCGGCCCCAGCCCGGGGGTGGGATCGGCTGGACCTGCTCGCCCACACTAAGCCCAAAGAGGGCCGCACATGGGGGTCCTTCCGTCCCAAAACAGTCTTCCGAGGGAGCATGAAGACTGTGGGTTGCTTCCCAGAAGACAAGCTGGATTGCGCCTGGGGACCCTGGCCTCCATGTGGCCAGGGCTCATGTGCCCGAGCGTCAGCCCCGCCCATCTTCCTGGCCCGGGCTTGGGTCTAGCCACGCCCCTGGCGGCCCCAGCCCGGGCGTGGGATTCTCTGTACCTGCTTGCCGACGCTAAGCCCAAAGAGGGCCGCGCATGGGGGTGCACCCTACCCGAAACAGTCTTCTGAGGGAGCGTGAAGACTGTGGGTTGCTTCCCAGGAGACAAGCTTGATTACGCCTGGGACCCCGGCCGCCATGTGGCCAGGGCTCACATCCCCGAGCGTCAGCCCCGCCCCTCTTCCGGGCCCGGGCTTGGGTCTAGCACGCCCCTTGCAGCCCCAGCCCGGGGGTGGGATCGGCTGGACCTGCTTGCCGACGCTAAGCCCAAAGAGGGCGGCGCGTGGGGGTCCAGCCACCCAGAAACAGTCTTCCGAGGGAGCGTGAAGACTGTGGGTTGCTTCCCAGGAGACAAGATGGATTGCGCCTGGGGACACTGGCCGCCATGTGGCCGGGGCTCACGTCCAAGAGCTTCAGCCCCGCCCCTCTTCCCGGCCCGGGCTTGGGTCTAGCCACGCCCCTGGCGGCACCAGCCCAGGGGTGGGATCCGCTGGACATGCTCGCCCACGCTTAGCCCAAAGAGGGCCGCGCGTGGAGGTCCAGCCGCACCGAAACAGTCTTCCGAGGGAGCGTGAAGACTGTGGGTTGCTTCCCAAGAGACAAGCTGCATTGCAACTGGGGACCTTGGCCGCCATGTGGCCAGGGCTCACATCCCCGAGCGTCAGCCCCGCCCCTCTTCCCGGCCCGGGCTTGGGTCTAGCCACGCCCCTGGCGGCCCCAGCCCGGGGGTGGGATCAGATGGACCTGCTCGCCCACGCTAAGCCCAAAGAGGGCGGCGCGTGGGGGTCCAGCCGCCCCAAAACTGTCTTCCGAGGGAGCGTGAAGACTGTGGGTTGCTTCCCAGGAGACAAGATGGATTGCGCCTGGGGACCCTGGCCGCCATGTGGCCAGGGCTCACGTGCCCGAGCGTCAGCCCCGCCCATCTTCCTTGCCCGGGCTTGGGTCTAGCCACGCCCCTGGCGGCCCCAGCCCGGGGGTGGGATTCTCTGTACCTGCTTGCCGACGCTAAGCCCAAAGAGGGCCGCGCATGGGGGTGCACCCTACCCGAAACAGTCTTCTGAGGGAGCGTGAAGACTGTGGGTTGCTTCCCAGGAGACAAGCTTGATTACGCCTGGGACCCCAGCCGCCATGTGGCCGGGGCTCACATCCCCGAGCGTCAGCCCCGCCCCTCTTCCTGGCCCGGGCTTGGGTCTAGCACGCCCCTTGCAGCCCCAGCCCGGGGGTGGGATCGGCTGGACCTGCTTGCCGACGCTAAGCCCAAAGAGGGCGGCGCGTGGGTGTCCAGCCACCCAGAAACAGTCTTCCGAGGGAGCGTGAAGACTGTGGGTTGCTTCCCAGGAGACAAGCTGGATTGCGCCTGAGGACGCTGGCCGCCATGTGGCCGGGGCTCACGTCCCCGAGCGTCAGCCCCGCCCCTCTTCCCGGCCCGGGCTTGGGTCTAGCCACGCCCCTGATGGCCCTAGCCCGGGGGTGGGATCCTCTGGACCTGCTGGCCTACACTAAGCCCTAATAGGGCCGCGCGTGGGGGTCCAGCCGCCCCGAAACAGTCTTCTGAGCGAGCGTGAAGACTGTGGGTTGCTTCCCAGGAGACAAGCTGGATTGCGCCTGGGGACCCCGGACGCCATGTGGCAGTGGCACACGTTCCCGAGCATCAGCCCCGCCCTCTTCCAGGCCCGGGCTTGGGTCTAGCCACGCCCCTGACGGCCCCAGCCCGGGGTTGGGATCCGCTGGACCTGCTTGCCCACGCTAAGCCCAAAGAGGGCCGCGCATGGGGGTGCACCCTCCCCGAAACAGTCTTCTGAGGGAGCGTGAAGACTGTGGGTTGCTTCCCAGGAGACAAGCTTGATTGGGCCTGGGGACCTGGCCGCTATGGGGCCGGGGCTCAATCCCCGAGCGTCAGCCCCGCCCCTCTTCCCGGCCCGGGCTTGGGTCTAGCACGCCCCTTGCAGCCCCAGCCCGGGGGTGGGATCGGCTGGACCTGCTTGCCCATGCTAAGCCCAAAGAGGGCGGCGCGTAGGGGTCCAGCCGCCACGAAACAGACTTCTGAGGGAGCGTGAAGACTGTGGGTTGCTTCCAAGGAGACAAGCTGGATTGCGCCTGAGGACCCCTGCCCCCATGTGGCCGGGGCTCACGTCCCCGAGCGTCAGCCCCGCCCCTCTTTCCGGCCCAGGCGTGGTTCTAGCCACGCCCCTGGCGGCCCCAGCCCGGGGGTGGGATCGGCTGGACCTGCTCGCCCACGCTAAGCCCTAAGAGGGCCGCGAGTGGGGGTCCAGCCGCCCCGAAACAGTCTACCGAGGGAGCGTGAAGACTGTGGGTTGCTTCCCAGGAGACAAGCTGGATTGCACCTGGGGACCCCGGCCGCCATGTGGCCGGGGCTCACGTCCCCGAGCGTCAGCCCCGCCCCTCTTCCCGGCCCGGGCTTGGGTCTAGCCACGCCCCTGACGGCCCCAGCCCGGGGGTGGGATCGGTTGGACCTGCTTGCCCACGCTAAGCCCAAAGAGGGCGGCTCGTGGGGGTCCAGCCGCCCCGAAACAGTCTTCTGAGGGAGCGTGAAGACTGTGGGTTGCTTCCCAGGAGACAAGCTGGATTGCACCTTGGGACCCCGGCCGCCATGTGGCGGGGGCTCACGTCCAAGAGCATCAGCCCCGCCCCTCTTCCCGGCCCGGGCTTAGGTCAAGCCACGCCCCTGGCGGCCCCAGCCCGGGGGTGGGATCGGCTGGACCTGCTCGCCGACACTAAGCCCAAAGAGGGCCCCGCATGGGGGTCCAGCAACCCCGAAACAGACTTCAGAGGGAGCGTGAAGACTGTGGGTTGCTTCCCAGGAGACAAGCTGGATTGCGCCTGGGTACCCTGGCCGCCATGTGGCCGGGGCTCACGTCCCCGAGCGTCAGTCCCGCCCCTCTTCCCGGTCCGGGCTTGGGTCTAGCCACGCCCCTGGCGGCCCCAGCCCGGGGGTGGGATCGGATGGACCTGCTCGCCAAGGCTAAGCCCAAAGAGGGCCGCGCGTGGGGGTCCAACCGCCATGAAATTGTTTTCCGAGGGAGCGTGAAGACTGTGGGTTGCTTCCCAGGAGACAAGCTGGATTGCACCTGGGGACCCCGGCCGCCATGTGGCCGGGGCTCACCTCCAAGAGCATCAGCCCCGCCCCTCTTCCCGGCCCGGGCTTGGGTCTAGCCACGCCCCTGGCGGCCCCAGCCCGGGGGTGGGATCGGCTGTACCTGCTCGCCGACACTAAGCCCAAAGAGGGCCGCGCATGGGTGTCCAGCCGCCCCAAAACAATCTTCCGAGGGAGCGTGAAGACTGTGGGTTGCTTCCCAGGAGACAAGCTGGATTGCGCCTGGGGACCCTAGCCGCCATGTGGCCGGTGCTCACGTCCAAGAGCGTCAGCCCCTCCCCTCTTCCCGGCCCGGACTTGGGTCTAGCCACGCCCCTGGCGGCCCCAGCCCGGGGGTGGGATCCTCTGTACCTGCTTGCCGACGCTAAGCCAAAAGAGGGCCGCGCATGGGGGTGCACCCTCCCCGAAACAGTCTTCTGAGGGACCGTGAAGACGGTGGGTGGCTTCCCAAGAGACAAGCTGGATTGCACCGGGGGACCCCGGCCGCCATGTGGCCGGGGCTCAATCCCCGAGCGTCAGCCCCGCCCCTCTTCCCGGCCCGGGCTTGGTTCTAGCCACGCCCCTGGCGGCCCCAGCCCGGGGGTGGGATCCTCTGGACCTGCTCGGCGACGCTAAGCCCTAAGAGGGCCGCGCGTGGGGGTCCAACCGCCATGAAATTGTTTTCCGAGGGAGCGTGAAGACTGTGGGTTGCTTCCCAGGAGACAAGCTGGATTGCGCCTCGGGACCCTGGCCGCCATGTGGCCGGTGCTCACGTCCAAGAGCGTCAGCCCCTTCCCTCTTCCCGGCCCAGACTTGGGTCTAGCCACGCCCCTGGCGGCCCCAGCCGGGGGGTGGGATCGGCTGGACCTGCTCGCCGACACTAAGCACAAAGAGGGCCGCGCGTGGGGGTCCAGCCGCCCCAAAACAGTCTTCTGAGGGAGAATGAAGACTGTGGGTTGCTTCCCAGGAGACAAGCTGGATTGCGCCTGGGGAACCTGGCCGCCATGTGGCCGGGGCTCACGTCCAAGAACGTCAGCCCCGCCCCTCTTCCCGGCCCGGGCTTGGGTCTAGCCACGCCCCTGGCGGCCCCAGCCCGGGGGTGAGATCGGCTGGACCTGCTCGCCAACGCTAAGCCCAAAGAGGGCCGCTCGTGGGGATCCAGCCGCCCCGAAACAGTCTTCTGAGGGAGCGTGAAGACTGTGGGTTGCTTCCCAAGAGACAAGCTGGATTGCGCCTGGGGACCTTGGCCGCCATGTGGCAGTGGCACACGTTCCCGAGCGTCAGCCCCGCCTTCTTCCAGGCCCGGGCTTGGGTCTAGCCACGCCCCTGATGGCCCCAGCCCGGGGTTGGGATCCGCTGGACCTGCTTGCCGACGCTAGGCCCAAAGAGGGCCGCGCATGGGGGTGCACCCTCCCCGAAACAGTCTTCTGAGGGAGCGTGAAGACTGTGGGTTGCTTCCCAGGAGACAAGCTGGATTGCGCCTGGGGACCCTGGCCGCTATGGGGCCGGGGCTCAATCCCCGAGCGTCAGCCCCGCCCCTCTTCCCGGCCCGGGCTTGGGTCTAGCCACGCCCCTGGCGGCCCCAGCCCGGGGGTGGGATCGCCTGGACATTCTCGCCCACGCTAAGCCCAAAGAGGGCCGCACGTAGGGGTCCAGCCGCCACGAAACAGACTTCTGAGGGAGCGTGAAGACTGTGGGTTGCTTCCAAGGAGACAAGCTGGATTGCGCCTGAGGACCCCTGCCCCCATGTGGCCGGGGCTCACGTCCCCGAGCGTCAGCCCCGCCCCTCTTCCCGGCCCAGGCGTGGTTCTAGCCACGCCCCTGGCGGCCCCAGCCCGGGGGTGGGATCGACTGGACCTGCTCGCCCACGCTAAGCCCTAAGAGGGCCGCGAGTGGGGGTCCAGCCGCCCCGAAACAGTCTACCGAGGGAGCGTGAAGACTGTGGGTTGCTTCCCAGGAGACAAGCTGGATTGCACCTGGGGACCCCGGCCGCCATGTGGCCGGGGCTCACGTCCCCGAGCGTCAGCCCCGCCCCTCTTCCCGGCCCGGGCTTGGGTCTAGCCACGCCCCTGACGGCCCCAGCCCGGGGGTGGGATCGGTTGGACCTGCTTGCCAACGCTAAGCCCAAAGAGGGCGGCTCGTGGGGGTCCAGCCGCCCCGAAACAGTCTTCTGAGGGAGCGTGAAGACTGTGGGTTGCTTCCCAGGAGACAAGCTGGATTGCACCTTGGGACCCCGGCCGCCATGTGGCCGGGGCTCACGTCCAAGAGCATCAGCCCCGCCCCTCTTCCCGGCCCGGGCTTAGGTCAAGCCACGCCCCTGGCGGCCCCAGCCCGGGGGTGGGATCGGCTGGACCTGCTCGCCGACACTAAGCCCAAAGAGGGCCCCGCATGGGGGTCCAGCAACCCCGAAACAGACTTCAGAGGGAGCGTGAAGACTGTGGGTTGCTTCCCAGGAGACAAGCTGGATTGCGCCTGGGGACCCTGGCCGCCATGTGGCCGGGGCTCACGTCCCCGAGCGTCAGCCCCGCCCCTCTTCCCGGTCCGGGCTTGGGTCTAGCCACGCCCCTGGCGGCCCCAGCCCGGGGGTGGGATCGGATGGACCTGCTCGCCAAGGCTAAGCCCAAAGAGGGCCGCGCGTGGGGGTCCAACCGCCATGAAATTGTTTTCCGAGGGAGCGTGAAGACTGTGGGTTGCTTCCCAGGAGACAAGCTGGATTGCACCTGGGGACCCCGGCCGCCATGTGGCCGGGGCTCACCTCCAAGAGCATAAGCCCCGCCCCTCTTCCCGGCCCGGGCTTGGGTCTAGCCACGCCCCTGGCGGCCCCAGCCCGGGGGTGGGATCGGCTGTACCTGCTCGCCGACACTAAGCCCAAAGAGGGCCGCGCATGGGTGTCCAGCCGCCCCAAAACAATATCCGAGGGAGCGTGAAGACTGTGGGTTGCTTCCCAGGAGACAAGCTGGATTGCGCCTCGGGACCCTAGCCGCCATGTGGCCGGTGCTCACGTCCAAGAGCGTCAGCCCCTCCCCTCTTCCCGGCCCGGACTTGGGTCTAGCCACGCCCCTGGCGGCCCCAGCCGGGGGGTGGGATCGGCTGGACCTGCTCGCCGACACTAAGCCCAAAGAGGGCCGCGCGTGGGGGTCCAGCCGCCCCAAAACAGTCTTCTGAGGGAGCATGAAGACTGTGGGTTGCTTCCCAGGAGACAAGCTGGATTGCGCCTGGGGAACCTGGCCGCCATGTGGCCGGGGCTCACGTGCCCGAGCGTCAGCCCCGACCCTCTTCCCGGCCCGGGCTTGGGTCTAGCCACGCCCCTGGCGGCCCCAGCCCGGGGGTGGGATCCTCTCGACCTGCTCGCCCACGCTAAGACCCAAAGAGGGCCGCACGTAGGGGTCCAGCCGCCACGAAACAGTCTTCTGAGGGAGCGTGAAGACTGTGGGTTGCTTCCAAGGAGACAAGCTGGATTGCGCCTGAGGACCCCGGCCCCCATGTGGCCGGGGCTCACGTCCCCGAACGTCAGCCCCGCCCCTCTTCCTTGCCCGGGCTTGGGTCTAGCCACGCCCCTGGCGGCCCCAGCCCGGGGGTGGGATCCTCTGTACCTGCTTGCCGACGCTAAGCCAAAAGAGGGCCGCGCATGGGGGTGCACCCTCCCCGAAACAGTCTTCTGAGGGACCGTGAAGACGGTGGGTGGCTTCCCAAGAGACAAGCTGGATTGCACCTGGGGACCCCGGCCGCCATGTGGCCGGGGCTCAATCCCCGAGCGTCAGCCCCGCCCCTCTTCCCGGCCCGGGCTTGGTTCTAGCCACGCCCCTGGCGGCCCCAGCCGGGGATGGGATCCTCTGGACCTGCTCGGCGACGCTAAGCCCTAAGAGGGCCGCGCGTGGGGGTCCAACCGCCATGAAATTGTTTTCCGAGGGAGCGTGAAGACTGTGGGTTGCTTCCCAGGAGACAAGCTGGATTGCGCCTGGGGACCTTGGCCGCCATGTGGCCGGTGCTCACGTCCAAGAGCGTCAGCCCCTTCCCTCTTCCCGGCCCAGACTTGGGTCTAGCCACGCCCCTGGCGGCCCCAGCCGGGGGGTGGGATCGGCTGGACCTGCTCGCCGACACTAAGCACAAAGAGGGCCGCGCGTGGGGGTCCAGCCGCCCCAAAACAGTCTTCTGAGGGAGAATGAAGACTGTGGGTTGCTTCCCAGGAGACAAGCTGGATTGCGCCTGGGGAACCTGGCCGCCATGTGGCCGGGGCTCACGTCCCCGAGCGTCAGCCCCGCCCCTCTTCCCGGCCCGGGCTTGGGTCTAGCCACGCCCCTGGCGGCCCCAGCCCGGGGGTGTGATCGGCTGGACCTGCTCGCCAACGCTAAGCCCAAAGAGGGCCGCTCGTGGGGATCCAGCCGCCCCGAAACAGTCTTCTGAGGGAGCGTGAAGACTGTGGGTTGCTTCCCAAGAGACAAGCTGGATTGCGCCTGGGGACCTTGGCCGCCATGTGGCAGTGGCACACGTTCCCGAGCGTCAGCCCCGCCTTCTTCCAGGCCCGGGCTTGGGTCTAGCCACGCCCCTGATGGCCCCAGCCCGGGGTTGGGATCCGCTGGACCTGCTTGCCGACGCTAGGCCCAAAGAGGGCCGCGCATGGGGGTGCACCCTCCCCGAAACAGTCTTCTGAGGGAGCGTGAAGACTGTGGGTTGCTTCCCAGGAGACAAGCTTGATTGGGCCTGGGGACCCTGGCCGCCATGTGGCCGGGGCTCAATCCCCGAGCGTCAGCCCCGCCCCTCTTCCCGGCCCGGGCTTGGGTCTAGCCACGCCCCTGGCGGCCCCAGCCCGGAGGTGGGATCGCCTGGACCTGCTCGCCCACGCTAAGCCCAAAGAGGGCCGCACGTAGGGGTCCAGCCGCCACGAAACAGTCTTCTGAGGGAGCGTGAAGACTGTGGGTTGCTTCCCAGGAGACAAGCTGGATTGCGCCTGAGGACCCCGGCCGCCATGTGGCCGGGGCTCACGTCCAAGAGCGTCAGCACCGCCCCTCTTCCCGGCCAGGGCTTGGGTCTAGCCACGCCCCTGTCGGCCCCAGCCCGGGGGTGTGATCAGATGGACCTGCTTGCCGACGCTAAGCCCAAAGAGGGCCGCACGTGGTGGTCCAGCCGCCATGACACTGTCTTCCAAGGGAGCATGAAGACTGTGGGTTGCTTCCCAGGAGACAAGCTGGATTGCGCCTGAGGACGCTGGCCGCCATGTGGCCGGGGCTCACGTGCCCGAGCGTCAGCCCCGACCCTCTTCCCGGCCCGGGCTTGGGTCTAGCCACGCCCCTGGCGGCACCAGCCCGGGGGTGGGATCCTCTCGACCTGCTCGCCCACGCTAAGCCCATAGAGGGCCGTGCGTGGGGGTCCAGACGTCCCGAAACAGTCTTCAGAGTTAGCGTGAAGACTGTGGGTTGCTTCCCAGGAGACAAGCTGGATTGTGCCTGGGGACACTGACAGCCATGTGGCCGGGGCTCACGTCCAAGAGCATCAGCCCCGCCCCTCTTCCCGGCCCGGGCTTAGGTCAAGCCACGCCCCTGGCGGCCCCAGCCCGGGGGTGGGATCGGCTGGACCTGCTCGCCCACGCTAAGACCAAAGAGGGCCCCGCATGGGGGTCCAGCAACCCCGAAACAGACTTCAGAGGGAGCGTGAAGACTGTGGGTTGCTTCCCAGGAGACAAGCTGGATTGCGCCTGGGGACCCTGGACGCCATGTGGCCGGGGCTCACGTCCCCGAGCGTCAGCCCCGCCCCTCTTCCCAGTCCGGGCTTGGGTCTAGCCACGCCCCTGGCGGCCCCAGCCCTGGGGTGGGATCGGATGGACCTGCTCGCCAAGGCTAAGCCCAAAGAGGGCCGTGCGTGGGGGTCCAACCACCATGAAATTGTTTTCCGAGGGAGCGTGAAGACTGTGGGTTGCTTCCCAGGAGACAAGCTGGATTGCGCCTGGGGACCCTGGACGCCATGTGGCCGGGGCTCACCTCCAAGAGCATCAGCCCCGCCCCTCTTCCCGGCCCGGGCTTGGGTCTAGCCACGCCCCTGGCGGCCCCAGCCCAGGGGTGGGATCGCCTGGACCTGCTCGCCCACACTAAGCCCAAAGAGGGCCGCACATGGGGGTCCAGCCGTCCCGAAACAGTCTTCCGAGGGAGCATGAAGACTGTGGGTTGCTTCCCAGGAGACAAGCTGGATTGCGCCTGGGGACCCTGGCCGCCATGTGGCCAGGGCTCACGTCCAAGAGCGTCAGCCCCGCCCCTCTTCCTTGCCCGGGCTTGGGTCTAGCCACGCCCCTGGCGGCCCCAGCCCGGGGTTGGGATCCTCTGTACCTGCTTGCCGACGCTAAGCCAAAAGAGGGCCGCGCATGGGGGTGCACCCTCCCCGAAACAGTCTTCTGAGGGACCGTGAAGACGGTGGGTGGCTTCCCAGGAGACAAGATGGTTTGCGCCTGGGGACACTGGCCGCCATGTGGCCGGGGCTCAATCCCCGAGCGTCAGCCCCGCCCCTCTTCCCGGCCCGGGCTTGGTTCTAGCCACGCCCCTGGCGGCCCCAGCCCGGGGGTGGGATCCTCTGGACCTGCTCGGCGACGCTAAGCCCTAAGAGGGCCACGCGTGGGGGTCCAACCGCCATGAAATTGTTTTCCGAGGGAGCGTGAAGACTGTGGGTTGCTTCCCAGGAGACAAGCTGGATTGCGCCTCGGGACCCTGGCCGCCATGTGGCCGGTGCTCACGTCCAAGAGCGTCAGCCCCTCCCCTCTTCCCGGCCCGGACTTGGGTCTAGCCACGCCCCTGGCGGCCCCAGCCCGGGGGTGGGATCGGCTGGACCTTCTCGCCGACACTAAGCCCAAAGAGGGCCGCGCGTGGGGGTCCAGCCGCCCCGAAACAGTCTTCTGAGGGAGCATGAAGACTGTGGGTTGCTTCCCAGGAGACAAGCTGGATTGCGCCTGGGGAACCTGGCCGCCATGTGGCCGGGGCTCACGTCCCCGAGCGTCAGCCCCGCCCTCTTCCCGGCCCGGGCTTGGGTCTAGCCACGCCCCTGGCGGCCCCAGCCCGGGGGTTGGGATCCGCTGGACCTGCTTGCCGACGCTAAGCCCAAAGAGGGCCGCGCATGGGGGTGCACCCTCCCCGAAACAGTCTTCTGAGGGAGCGTGAAGACGGTGGGTGGCTTCCCAGGAGAAAAGCTTGATTGGGCCAGGGGACGCCGGCCGCCATGTGGCCGGGGCTCACGTCCCAGAGCGTCAGCCCCGCCCCTCTTCCCGGCCCGGGCGTGGTTCTAGCCACGCCCCTGGCGGCCCCAGCCCTGGGGTGGGATCGGCTGGACCTGCTCGCCGACGCTAAGCCCTAAGAGGGCCGCGAGTGGGGGTCCAGCCGCCCCGAAACAGTCTACCGAGGGAGCGTGAAGACTGTGGGTTGCTTCCCAGGAGACAAGCTGGATTGCACCTGGGGACCCCGGCCGCCATGTGGCCTGGGCTCACGTCTCCGAGCGTCAGCCCCGCCCCTCTTCCCGGCCCGGGCTTGGGTCTAGCCACGCCCCTGATGGCCCCAGCCCGGGGGTGGGATCGGTTGGACCTGCTTGCCCACGCTAAGCCCAAAGAGGGCGGCTCGTGGGGGTCCAGCCGTCCCGAAACAGTCTTCTGAGCGAGCGTGAAGACTGTGGGTTGCTTCCCAGGAGACAAGCTGGATTGCACCTTGGGACCCTGGCCGCCATGTGGCCGGGGCTCACGTCCAAGAGCATCAGCCCCGCCCCTCTTCCCGGCCCGGGCTTAGGTCAAGCCACGCCCCTGGCGGCCCCAGCCCAGGGGTGGGATCGGCTGGACCTGCTCGCCGACACTAAGCCCAAAGAGGGCCCCGCATGGGGGTCCAGCAACCCCGAAACAGACTTCAGAGGGAGCGTGAAGACTGTGGGTTGCTTCCCAGGAGACAAGCTGGATTGCGCCTGGGGACCCTGGACGCCATGTGGCCGGGGCTCACGTCCAAGAGCGTCAGCCCCGCCCCTCTTCCCGGTCCGGGCTTGGGTCTAGCCACGCCCCTGGCGGCCCCAGCCCTGGGGTGGGATCAGATGGACCTGCTCGCCAAGGCTAAGCCCAAAGAGGGCCGCGCGTGGGGGTCCAACCGCCATGAAATTGTTTTCCGAGGGAGCGTGAAGACTGTGGGTTGCTTCCCAAGAGACAAGCTGGATTGCGCCTGGGGACCTTGGCCGCCATGTGGCAGTGGCACACGTTCCCGAGCGTCAGCCCCGCCCTCTTCCAGGCCCGGGCTTGGGTCTAGCCACGCCCCTGATGGCCCCAGCCCGGGGGTGGGATCCTCTGTACCTGCTTGCCGACGCTAAGCCCAAAGAGGTCAACGCGCATGGGGGTGCACCCTCCCCGAAACAGTCTTCTGAGGGAGCGTGAAGACTGTGGGTTGCTTCCCAGGAGACAAGCTTGATTGCGCCTGGGGACCCTGGCCGCCATGTGGCTGGGGCTCAATCCCCGAACGTCAGCCCCGCCCCTCTTCCCGGCCCGGGCTTGGGTCTAGCCACGCCCCTGGCGGCCCCAGCCCGGGGGTGGGATCGGCTGGACCTGCTCGCCCACGCTAAGCCCAAAGAGGGCCGCACGTAGGGGTCCAGCCTCCACGAAACAGTCTTCTGAGGGAGCGTGAAGACTGTGGGTTGCTTCCCAGGAGACAAGCTGGATTGCGCCTGGGGACACCGGCCGCCATGCGGCCGGGGCTCACGTCCAAGAGCTTCAGCCCCGCCCCTCTTCCCGGCCCGGGCTTGGTTCTAGCCACGCCCCTGGCGGCCCCAGCCCGGGGGTGGGATCGGCTGGACCTGCTCGGTGACGCTAAGCCCTAAGAGGGCCGCGCGTGGGGGTCCAACCGCCATGAAATTGTTTTCCGAGGAAGCGTGAAGACTGTGGGTTGCTTCCCAGGAGACAAGCTGGATTGCGCCTGGGGACCCTGGCCGCCATGTGGCCAGGGCTCACGTCCCCGAGCGTCAGCACAGCCCCTCTTCCTTGCCCGGGTTGGGTCTAGCCACGCCCCTGGCGGCCCCAGCCCGGGGGTGGGATCGGCTGGACCTGCTCGCCCACGCTAAGCCCAAAGAGGGCCGCGCGTGGAGGTCCACACCCCATGAAACTGTCTTCCGAGGGAGCGTAAAGACTGTGGGTTGCTTCCCAGGAGACAAGCTGGATTGCGCCTGGGGAACCTGACCCCCATGTGGCCGGTGCTCACGTCCCCGAGCATCAGCCCCGCCCCTCTTCCCGGCCCGGGCTTGGGTCTAGCCACGCCCCTGGTGGCCCCAGCCCGGGGGTGGGATCGGCTGGACCTGCTCGCCAACGCTAAGCCCAAAGAGGGCCGCACGTGGGGGTCCAGCCGCCCCGAAACAGTCTTCTGAGGGAGCATGAAGATTGTGGGTTGCTTCCCAAGAGACAAGCTGGATTGCGCCTGGGGACCTTGGCCGCCATGTGGCAGTGGCACACGTTCACGAGCGTCAGCCCCGCCCTCTTCCAGGCCCGGGCTTGGGTCTAGCCACGCCCCTGACGGCCCCAGCCCGGGGGTGGGATCGGCTGGACCTGCTTGCCGACGCTAAGCCCAAAGAGGGCCGCGCATGGGGGTGCACCCTCCCCGAAACCGTCGTCTGAGGGAGCGTGAAGACTGTGGGTTGCTTCCCAGGAGACAAGCTTGATTGCGCCTGGGGACCCTGGCCGCCATGTGGCCGGGGCTCAATCCACGAGCGTCAGCCCCGCCCCTCTTCCCGGCCCGGGCTTGTGTCTAGCCACGCCCCTGGCGGCCCCAGCCCCGGGGTGGGATCGGCTGGACCTGCTTGCCCACGCTAAGCCCAAAGAGGGCCGCACGTAGGGGTCCAGCCGCCATGAAACAGTCTCTTGAGGGAGCGTGAAGACTGTGGGTTGCTTCCCAGGAGACAAGCTGGATTGCGCCTGGGGACCCCGGCCGCCATGTGGCCGGGGCTCACGTCCCCGAGCTTCAGCCCCGCCCCTCTTCCCGGCCCGGGCTTGGGTCTAGCCACGCCCCTGGCGGCCCCAGCCCGGGGGTGGGATCGGCTGGACCTGCTCGCCCACGCTAAGCCCAAAGAGGGCCGCACGTAGGGGTCCAGCCGCCACGAAACAGTCTTCTGATGGAGCGTGAAGACTGTGGGTTGCTTCCCAGGAGACAAGCTGGATTGCGCCTGGGGACCCTGGCCGCCATGCGGCCAGGGGTCACGTCCCCGAGCTTCAGCCCCGCCCCTCTTCCCGGCCCGGGCTTGGTTCTAGCCACGCCCCTGGCGGCCCCAGCCCGGGGGTGGGATTGGCTGGACCTGCTCGCCGACGCTAAGCCCTAAGAGGGCCGCGCGTGGGGGTACAACCGCCATGAAATTGTATTCCGATGAAGCGTGAAGACTGTGGGTTGCTTCCCAGGAGACAAGCTGGATTGCACCTGGGGACCCTGGCCGCCATGTGGCCGGGGGCTCACGTCCAAGAGCGTCAGCCCCGCCCCTTTTCCCGGCCCGGGCTTGGTTCTAGCCACGCCCCTGGCGGCCCCAGCCCGGGGATGGGATCCTCTGTACCTGCTCGCCCACACTAAGCCCAAAGAGGGCCGCACATGGGGGTCCAGCCGTCCCGAAACAGTCTTCCAAGGGAGCATGAAGACTGTGGGTTGCTTCCCAGGAGCCAAGCTGGATTGCGCCTGGGGACCCTGGCCGCCATGTGGCCGGGGCTCACGTCCCCGAGCGTCAGCCCCGCCCCTCTTCCCGGCCCGGGCTTGGGTCTAGCCACGCCCCTGGTGGCCCCAGCCCGGGAGTGGGATCGGCTGGACCTGCTCGCCAACGCTAAGCCCAAAGAGGGCCGCACGTGGGGGTCCAGCCGCCCCATAACAGTCTTCCGAGGGAGCGTGAAGACTGTGGGTGGCTTCCCAGGAGACAAGCTGGATTGCGCCTGGGGACACTGGCCGCGATGTGGCCGGGGCTCACGTCCCTGAGCGTCAGCCCCGCCCCTCTTCCCGGCCCGGGCTTGGGTCTAGCCACGCCCCTGGCGGCCCCAGCCCGGGGGTGGGATCGGCTGTACCTGCTCGTCGACGCTAAGCCCAAAGAGGGCCGCACGTGGGGGTCCAGCCGCCCCAAAACAGTCTTCCGAGGGAGCGTGAAGACTGTGGGTTGCTTCCCAGGAGACAAGATGGATTGCGCCTGGGGACACTGGCCGCCATGTGGCCGGGGCTCACGTCCCCGAGCATCAGCCCCGCCCCTCTTTCCGGCCCGGGCTTGGGTCTAGCCACGCCCCTGGCGGCCCCAGCCCTGGGGTGGGATCCTCTGGACCTGCTTCCCGACGCTAAGCCCAAAGAGGGCCGCGCATGGGGGTGCACCCTCCCCGAAACAGTCTTCTGAGGGAGCGTGAAGACTGTTGGTTGCTTCCCAGGAGACAAGCTTGATTGCGCCTGGGGACCCTGGCCGCCATGTGGCCGGGGCTCAATCCCCGAGCGTCAGCCCCACCCCTCTTCCCGGCCCGGGCTTGGGTCTAGCCACGCCCCTGGCGGCCCCAGCCCGGGGGTGGGATCGGCTGGACCTGCTCGCCCACGCTAAGCCCAAAGAGGGCCGCACGTAGGGGTCCAACCGCCATGAAATTGTTTTCCGAGGGAGCGTGAAGACTGTGGGTTGCTTCCCAGGAGACAAGCTGGATTGCACCTGGGGACCCCGGCCGCCATGTGGCCGGGGCTCACGTCCCCGAGCGTCAGCCCCGCCCCTCTTCCCGGCCCAGGCTTGGTTCTAGCCACGCCCCTGGCGGCCCCAGCCCGGGGATGGGATCGGCTGGACCTGCTCGCCCACACTAAGCCCAAAGAGGGCCGCACATGGGGGTCCAGCCGTCCCGAAACAGTCTTCCGAGGGAGCATGAAGACTGTGGGTTGCTTCCCAGGAGACAAGCTGGATTGCGCCTGGGGACCCCGGCCGCCATGTGGCCGGGGCTCACGTCCCCGAGCTTCAGCCCCGCCCCTCTTCCCGGCCCGGGCTTGGTTCTAGCCACGCCCCTGGCGGCCCCAGCCCGGGGGTGGGTTCGGCTGGACCTGCTCGCCGATGCTAAGCCCAAAGATGGCCGCGCGTGGGGGTCCAACCGCTATGAAATTGTTTTCCGAGGGAGCGTGAAGACTGTGGGTTGCTTCCCAGGAGACAAGCTGGATTGCACCTGGGGACCCCGGCCGCCATGTGGCCGGGGCTCACGTCCAAGAGCGTCAGCCCCGCCCCTCTTCCCGGCCCAGGCTTGGTTCTAGCCACGCCCCTGGCGGCCCCAGCCCGGGGATGGGATCGGCTGGACCTGCTCGCCCACACTAAGCCCAAAGAGGGCCGCACATGGGGGTCCAGCCGTCCCGAAACAGTCTTCCGAGGGAGCATGAAGACTGTGGGTTGCTTCCCAGGAGACAAGCTGGATTGCGCCTGGGGACCCTGGCCGCTATGGGGCCGGGGCTCAATCCCCGAGCGTCAGCCCCGCCCCTCTTCCCGGCCCGGGCTTGGGTCTAGCCACGCCCCTGGCGGCCCCAGCCCGGGGGTGGGATCGCCTGGACATTCTCGCCCACGCTAAGCCCAAAGAGGGCCGCACGTAGGGGTCCAGCCGCCACGAAACAGACTTCTGAGGGAGCGTGAAGACTGTGGGTTGCTTCCAAGGAGACAAGCTGGATTGCGCCTGAGGACCCCTGCCCCCATGTGGCCAGGGCTCACGTCACCGAGCGTCAGCACCGCCCCTCTTCCCGGCCCAGGCGTGGTTCTAGCCACGCCCCTGGCGGCCCCAGCCCGGGGGTGGGATCGGCTGGACCTGCTCGCCCACGCTAAGCCCTAAGAGGGCCGCGAGTGGGGGTCCAGCCGCCCCGAAACAGTCTACCGAGGGAGCGTGAAGACTGTGGGTTGCTTCCCAGGAGACAAGCTGGATTGCACCTGGGGACCCCGGCCGCCATGTGGCCGGGGCTCACGTCCCCGAGCGTCAGCCCCGCCCCTCTTCCCGGCCCGGGCTTGGGTCTAGCCACGCCCCTGACGGCCCCAGCCCGGGGGTGGGATCGGTTGGACCTGCTTGCCCACGCTAAGCCCAAAGAGGGCGGCTCGTGGGGGTCCAGCCGCCCCGAAACAGTCTTCTGAGGGAGCGTGAAGACTGTGGGTTGCTTCCCAGGAGACAAGCTGGATTGCACCTTGGGACCCCGGCCGCCATGTGGCCGGGGCTCACGTCCAAGAGCATCAGCCCCGCCCCTCTTCCCGGCCCGGGCTTAGGTCAAGAAACGCCCCTGGCGGCCCCAGCCCGGGGGTGGGATCGGCTGGACCTGCTCGCCGACACTAAGCCCAAAGAGGGCCCCGCATGGGGGTCCAGCAACCCCGAAACAGACTTCAGAGGGAGCGTGAAGACTGTGGGTTGCTTCCCAGGAGACAAGCTGGATTGCGCCTGGGGACCCTGGCCGCCATGTGGCCGGGGCTCACGTCCCCGAGCGTCAGCCCCGCCCCTCTTCCCGGTCGGGGCTTGGGTCTAGCCACGCCCCTGGCGGCCCCAGCCCGGGGGTGGGATCGGATGGACCTGCTCGCCAAGGCTAAGCCCAAAGAGGGCCGCGCGTGGGGGTCCAACCGCCATGAAATTGTTTTCCGAGGGAGCGTGAAGACTGTGGGTTGCTTCCCAGGAGACAAGCTGGATTGCACCTGGGGACCCCGGCCGCCATGTGGCCGGGGCTCACCTCCAAGAGCATAAGCCCCGCCCCTCTTCCCGGCCCGGGCTTGGGTCTAGCCACGCCCCTGGCGGCCCCAGCCCGGGGGTGGGATCGGCTGTACCTGCTCGCCGACACTAAGCCCAAAGAGGGCCACGCATGGGTGTCCAGCCGCCCCAAAACAATCTTCCGAGGGAGCGTGAAGACTGTGGGTTGCTTCCCAGGAGACAAGCTGGATTGCGCCTCGGGACCCTAGCCGCCATGTGGCCGGTGCTCACGTCCAAGAGCGTCAGCCCCTCCCCTCTTCCCGGCCCGGACTTGGGTCTAGCCACGCCCCTGGCGGCCCCAGCCGGGGGTGGGATCAGCTGGACCTGCTCGCCGACACTAAGCCCAAAGAGGGCCGCGCGTGGGGGTCCAGCCGCCCCAAAACAGTCTTCTGAGGGAGCATGAAGACTGTGGGTTGCTTCCCAGGAGACAAGCTGGATTGCGCCTGGGGAACCTGGCCGCCATGTGGCCGGGGCTCACGTGCCCGAGCGTCAGCCCCGACCCTCTTCCCGGCCCGGGCTTGGGTCTAGCCACGCCCCTGGCGGCACCAGCCCGGGGGTGGGATCCTCTCGACCTGCTCGCCCACGCTAAGACCCAAAGAGGGCCGCACGTAGGGGTCCAGCCGCCACGAAACAGTCTTCTGAGGGAGCGTGAAGACTGTGGGTTGCTTCCCAGGAGACAAGCTGGATTGCACCTGGGGACCCCGGCCGCCATGTGGCCGGGGCTCACGTCCCCGAACGTCAGCCCCGCCCCTCTTCCTTGCCCGGGCTTGGGTCTAGCCACGCCCCTGGCGGCCCCAGCCCGGGGGTGGGATCCTCTGTACCTGCTTGCCGACGCTAAGCCAAAAGAGGGCCGCGCATGGGGGTGCACCCTCCCCGAAACAGTCTTCTGAGGGACCGTGAAGACGGTGGGTGGCTTCCCAGAGACAAGCTGGATTGCACCTGGGGACCCCGGCCGCCATGTGGCCGGGGCTCAATCCCCGAGCGTCAGCCCCGCCCCTCTTCCCGGCCCGGGCTTGGTTCTAGCCACGCCCCTGGCGGCCCCAGCCCGGGGGTGTGATCGGCTGGACCTGCTCGCCCATGCTAAGCCCAAAGAGGGCCGCTCGTGGGGATCCAGCCGCCCCGAAACAGTCTTCTGAGGTAGCGTGAAGACTGTGGGTTGCTTCCCAAGAGACAAGCTGGATTGCGCCTGGGGACCTTGGCCGCCATGTGGCAGTGGCACACGTTCCCGAGCGTCAGCCCCGCCTTCTTCCAGGCCCGGGCTTGGGTCTAGCCACGCCCCTGATGGCCCCAGCCCGGGGCTGGGATCCGCTGGACCTGCTTGCCGACGCTAGGCCCAAAGAGGGCCGCGCATGGGGGTGCACCCTCCCCGAAACAGTCTTCTGAGGGAGCGTGAAGACTGTGGGTTGCTTCCCAGGAGACAAGCTTGATTGGGCCTGGGGACCCTGGCCGCCATGTGGCCGGGGCTCAATCCCCGAGCGTCAGCCCCGCCCCTCTTCCCGGCCCGGGCTTGGGTCTAGCCACGCCCCTGGCGGCCCCAGCCCGGAGGTGGGATCCGCTGGACCTGCTTGCCGACGCTAAGCCCAAAGAGGGCCGCACGTAGGGGTCCAGCCGCCACGAAACAGTCTTCTGAGGGAGCGTGAAGACTGTGGGTTGCTTCCCAGGAGACAAGCTGGATTGCGCCTGAGGACCCCGGCCGCCATGTGGCCGGGGCTCACGTCCCCGAGCGTCAGCACCGCCCCCTTCCCGGCCCGGGCGTGGTTCTAGCCACGCCCCTGGCGTCCCCAGCCCTGGGGTGGGATCGGCTGGACCTGCTCGCCGACGCTAAGCCCTAAGAGGGCCGCGAGTGGGGGTCCAGCCGCCCCGAAACAGTCTACCGAGGGAGCGTGAAGACTGTGGGTTGCTTCCCAGGAGACAAGCTGGATTGCACCTGGGGACCCCGGCCGCCATGTGGCCTGGGCTCACGTCTCCGAGCGTCAGCCCCGCCCCTCTTCCCGGCCCGGGCTTGGGTCTAGCCACGCCCCTGATGGCCCCAGCCCGGGGGTGGGATCGGTTGGACCTGCTTGCCCACGCTAAGCCCAAAGAGGGCGGCTCGTGGGGGTCCAGCCGTCCCGAAACAGTCTTCTGAGCGAGCGTGAAGACTGTGGGTTGCTTCCCAGGAGACAAGCTGGATTGCACCTTGGGACCCTGGCCGCCATGTGGCCGGGGCTCACGTCCACGAGCATCAGCCCCGCCCCTCTTCCCGGCCCGGGCTTAGGTCAAGCCACGCCCCTGGCGGCCCCAGCCCAGGGGTGGGATCGGCTGGACCTGCTCGCCGACACTAAGCCCAAAGAGGGCCCCGCATGGGGGTCCAGCACCCCGAAACAGACTTCAGAGGGAGCGTGAAGACTGTGGGTTGCTTCCCAGGAGACAAGCTGGATTGCGCCTGGGGACCCTGGCCGCCATGTGGCCGGGGCTCACGTCCAAGAGCGTCAGCCCCGCCCCTCTTCCCGGCCCGGGCTTGGGTCTAGCCACGCCCCTGGCGGCCCCAGCCCTGGGGTGGGATCAGATGGACCTGCTCGCCAAGGCTAAGCCCAAAGAGGGCCGCGCGTGGGGGTCCAACCGCCATGAAATTGTCTTCCGAGGGAGCGTGAAGACTGTGGGTTGCTTCCCAAGAGACAAGCTGGATTGCGCCTGGGGACCTTGGCCGCCATGTGGCAGTGGCACACGTTCCCGAGCGTCAGCCCCGCCCTCTTCCAGGCCCGGGCTTGGGTCTGGCCACGCCCCTGATGGCCCCAGCCCGGGGGTGGGATCCTCTGTACCTGCTTGCCGACGCTAAGCCCAAAGAGGTCAACGCGCATGGGGGTGCACCCTCCCCGAAACAGTCTTCTGAGGGAGCGTGAAGACTGTGGGTTGCTTCCCAGGAGACAAGCTTGATTGCGCCTGGGGACCCTGGCCGCCATGTGGCTGGGGCTCAATCCCCGAACGTCAGCCCCGCCCCTCTTCCCGGCCCGGGCTTGGGTCTAGCCACGCCCCTGGCGGCCCCAGCCCGGGGGTGGGATCGGCTGGACCTGCTCGCCCACGCTAAGCCCAAAGAGGGCCGCACGTAGGGGTCCAGCCTCCACGAAACAGTCTTCTGAGGGAGCGTGAAGACTGTGGGTTGCTTCCCAGGAGACAAGCTGGATTGTGCCTGGGGACACCGGCCGCCATGTGGCCGGGGCTCACGTCCAAGAGCTTCAGCCCCGCCCCTCTTCCCGGCCCGGGCTTGGTTCTAGCCACGCCCCTGGCGGCCCCAGCCCGGGGGTGGGATCGGCTGGACCTGCTCGGTGACGCTAAGCCCTAAGAGGGCCGCGCGTGGGGGTCCAACCGCCATGAAATTGTTTTCCGAGGAAGCGTGAAGACTGTGGGTTGCTTCCCAGGAGACAAGCTGGATTGCACCTGGGGACCCCGGCCGCCATGTGGCCGGGGCTCACGTCCCCGAGCGTCAGCCCCGCCCCTCTTCCTTGCCCGGGCTTGGTTCTAGCCACGCCCCTGGCGGCCCCAGCCCGGGGATGGGATCGGCTGGACCTGCTCGCCCACACTAAGCCCAAAGAGGGCCGCACATGGGGGTCCTGCCGTCCCGAAACAGTCTTCCGAGGGAGCATGAAGACTGTGGGTTGCTTCCCAGGAGACAAGCTGGATTGTGCCTGGGGACCCTGGCCGCCATGTGGCCAGGGCTCACGTCCCCGAGCGTCAGCACAGCCCCTCTTCCTTGCCCGGGTTGGGTCTAGCCACGCCCCTGGCGGCCCCAGCCCGGGGGTGGGATCGGCTGGACCTGCTCGCCCACGCTAAGCCCAAAGAGGGCCGCGCGTGGAGGTCCACACCCCATGAAACTGTCTTCCGAGGGAGCGTAAAGACTGTGGGTTGCTTCCCAGGAGACAAGCTTGATTGGGCCTGGGGACCCTGGCCGCCATGTGGCCGGGGCTCACTCCCCGAGCGTCAGCCCCGCCCCTCTTCCCGGCCCGGGCTTGGGTCTAGCCACGCCCCTGGTGGCCCCAGCCCGGGGGTGGGATCGGCTGGACCTGCTCGCCAACGCTAAGCCCAAAGAGGGCCGCACGTGGGGGTCCAGCCGCCCCGAAACAGTCTTCTGAGGGAGCATGAAGATTGTGGGTTGCTTCCCAAGAGACAAGCTGGATTGCGCCTGGGGACCTTGGCCGCCATGTGGCAGTGGCACACGTTCCCGAGCGTCAGCCCCGCCCTCTTCCAGGCCCGGGCTTGGGTCTAGCCACGCCCCTGACGGCCCCAGCCCGGGGGTGGGATCGGCTGGACCTGCTTGCCGACGCTAAGCCCAAAGAGGGCCGCGCATGGGGGTGCACCCTCCCCGAAACCGTCTTCTGAGGGAGCGTGAAGACTGTGGGTTGCTTCCCAGGAGACAAGCTTGATTGCGCCTGGGGACCCTGGCCGCCATGTGGCCGGGGCTCAATCCACGAGCGTCAGCCCCGCCCCTCTTCCCGGCCCGGGCTTGGGTCTAGCCACGCCCCTGGCGGCCCCAGCCCGGGGTGGGATCGGCTGGACCTGCTTGCCCACGCTAAGCCCAAAGAGGGCCGCACGTAGGGGTCCAGCCGCCATGAAACAGTCTCTTGAGGGAGCGTGAAGACTGTGGGTTGCTTCCCAGGAGACAAGCTGGATTGCGCCTGGGGACCCCGGCCGCCATGTGGCCGGGGCTCACGTCCCCGAGCTTCAGCCCCGCCCCTCTTCCCGGCCCGGGCTTGGGTCTAGCCACGCCCCTGGCGGCCCCAGCCCGGGGGTGGGATCGGCTGGACCTGCTCGCCCACGCTAAGCCCAAAGAGGGCCGCACGTAGGGGTCCAGCCGCCACGAAACAGTCTTCTGAGGGAGCGTGAAGACTGTGGGTTGCTTCCCAGGAGACAAGCTGGATTGCGCCTGGGGACCCTGGCCGCCATGCGGCCAGGGGTCACGTCCCCGAGCTTCAGCCCCGCCCCTCTTCCCGGCCCGGGCTTGGTTCTAGCCACGCCCCTGGCGGCCCCAGCCCGGGGGTGGGATTGGCTGGACCTGCTCGCCGACGCTAAGCCCTAAGAGGGCCGCGCGTGGGGGTACAACCGCCATGAAATTGTTTTCCGAGGAAGCGTGAAGACTGTGGGTTGCTTCCTAGGAGACAAGCTGGATTGCACCTGGGGACCCTGGCCGCCATGTGGCCGGGGGCTCACGTCCAAGAGCGTCAGCCCCGCCCCTCTTCCCGGCCCGGGCTTGGTTCTAGCCACGCCCCTGGCGGCCCCAGCCCGGGGATGGGATCCTCTGTACCTGCTCGCCCACACTAAGCCCAAAGAGGGCCGCACATGGGGGTCCAGCCGTCCCGAAACAGTCTTCCAAGGGAGCATGAAGACTGTGGGTTGCTTCCCAGGAGCCAAGCTGGATTGCGCCTGGGGACCCTGGCCGCCATGTGGCCGGGGCTCACGTCCCCGAGCGTCAGCCCCGCCCCTCTTCCCGGCCCGGGCTTGGGTCTAGCCACGCCCCTGGCGGCCCCAGCCCGGGGGTGGGATCGGCTGGACCTGCTCGCCCACGCTAAGCCCAAAGAGGGCCGCACGTAGGGGTCCAACCGCCATGAAATTGTTTTCCGAGGGAGCGTGAAGACTGTGGGTTGCTTCCCAGGAGACAAGCTGGATTGCACCTGGGGACCCCGGCCGCCATGTGGCCGGGGCTCACGTCCCCGAGCGTCAGCCCCGCCCCTCTTCCCGGCCCAGGCTTGGTTCTAGCCACGCCCCTGGCGGCCCCAGCCCGGGGATGGGATCGGCTGGACCTGCTCGCCCACACTAAGCCCAAAGAGGGCCGCACATGGGGGTCCAGCCGTCCCGAAACAGTCTTCCGAGGGAGCATGAAGACTGTGGGTTGCTTCCCAGGAGACAAGCTGGATTGCGCCTGGGGACCCCGGCCGCCATGTGGCCGGGGCTCACGTCCCCGAGCTTCAGCCCCGCCCCTCTTCCCGGCCCGGGCTTGGTTCTAGCCACGCCCCTGGCGGCCCCAGCCCGGGGGTGGGTTCGGCTGGACCTGCTCGCCGATGCTAAGCCCAAAGATGGCCGCGCGTGGGGGTCCAACCGCTCTGAAATTGTTTTCCGAGGGAGCGTGAAGACTGTGGGTTGCTTCCCAGGAGACAAGCTGGATTGCACCTGGGGACCCCGGCCGCCATGTGGCCGGGGCTCACGTCCAAGAGCGTCAGCCCCGCCCCTCTTCCCGGCCCAGGCTTGGTTCTAGCCACGCCCCTGGCGGCCCCAGCCCGGGGATGGGATCGGCTGGACCTGCTCGCCCACACTAAGCCCAAAGAGGGCCGCACATGGGGGTCCAGCCGTCCCGAAACAGTCTTCCAAGGGAGCATGAAGACTGTGGGTTGCTTCCCAGGAGACAAGCTGGATTGCGCCTGGGGACCCTGGCCGCCATGTGGCCAGGGCTCACGTCCCCGAGCGTCAGCCCCGCCCCTCTTCCCGGCCCGGGCTTGGTTCTAGCCACGCCCCTGGCGGCCCCAGCCCGTGGGTGGGATCGGTTGGACCTGCTTGCCCAAGCTAAGCCCAAAGAGGGCCGCGCATGGGGGTGCACCCGCCCCGAAACAGTCTTCTGAGGGAGCGTGAAGACTGTGGGTTGCTTCCCAGGAGACAAGCTGGATTGCGCCTGGGGACCCCGACCGCCATGTGGCCGGGGCTCACGTCCCAGAGCGTCAGCCCCGCCCCTCTTCCCAGCCCGGGCTTGGGTCTAGCCACGCCCCTGGCAGCCCCAGCCCGGGGGTGGGATCGCCTGTACCTGCTCGCCGACGCTAAGCCCAAAGAGGGCCGCGCGTGGGGGACCAGCCGCCCCAAAACAGTCTTCTGAGGGAGCGTGAAGACTGTGGGTGGCTTCCCAAGAGACAAGCTGGATTGCGCCTGGGGACCCTGGCCGCCATGTTGCCGGGGCTCACGTCCACAAGCGTCAGCCCCGCCCCTCTTTCCGGCCCGGGCTTGGGTCTAGCCACGCCCCTGGCGGACACAGCCCGGGGGTGGGATCGGTTGGACCTGCTTGCCCAAGCTAAGCCCAAAGAGGGCCGCGCATGGGGGTCCAGCCGCCCTGAAACAGTCTTCTGAGGGAGCGTGAAGACTGTGGGTTGCTTCCCAGGAGACAAGCTGGATTGCGCCTGGGGACACCGGCCGCCATGCGGCCGGGGCTCACGTCCAAGAGCTTCAGTCCCGCCCCTCTTCCCGGCCCGGGCTTGGTTCTAGCCACGCCCCTGGTGGCCCCAGCCCGGGGGTGGGATCGGCTGGACCTGCTCGCCAAGGCTAAGCCCAAAGAGGGCCGCGCGTGGGGGTCCCACCGCCATGAAATTGTTTTCCGAGGAAGCGTGAAGACTGTGGGTTGCTTCCCAGGAGACAAGCTGGATTGCACCTGGGGACCCCGGCCGCCATGTGGCCGGGGCTCACGTCCAAGAGCGTCAGCCCCGCCCCTCTTCCCGGCCCGGGCTTGGTTCTAGCCACGCCCCTGGCGGCCCCAGCCCGGGGATGGGATCGGCTGGACCTGCTCGCCCACACTAAGCCCAAAGAGGGCCGCACATGGGGGTCCTGCCGTCCCGAAACAGTCTTCCGAGGGAGCATGAAGACTGTGGGTTGCTTCCCAGGAGACAAGCTGGATTGCGCCTGGGGACCCTGGCCGCCATGTGGCCAGGGCTCACGTCCCCGAGCGTCAGCCCCGCCCCTCTTCCTTGCCCGGGTTGGGTCTAGCCACGCCCCTGGCGGCCCCAGCCCGGGGGTGGGATCGGCTGGACCTGCTCGGTGACGCTAAGCCCTAAGAGGGCCGCGCGTGGGGGTCCAACCTCCATGAAATTGTTTTCCGAGGAAGCGTGAAGACTGTGGGTTGCTTCCCAGGAGACAAGCTGGATTGCACCTGGGGACCCCGGCCGCCATGTGGCCGGGGCTCACGTCCCAGAGCATCCGCCCCGACCCTCTTCCCAGCCCGGGCTTGGGTCTAGCCACGCCCCTGACGGCCCCAGCCCGGGGGTGGGATCGGCTGGACCTGCTCGTCGACGCTAAGCCCTAGGAGGGCCGTGCATTGGGGTCCAGCCGCCCCGAAACAGCCTTTCGAGGGAGCGTGAAGACTGGGTTGCTTCCCAGGAGACAAGCTGGATTGCGCCTGGGGACCCTGGCCGCCATGTGGCCGGGGCTCACGTCCCCGAGCGTCAGCCCCGCCCCTCTTCCCGGCCCGGGCTTGGGTCTAGCCACGCCCCTGGCAGCCCCAGCCCAGGGGTGGGATCGGCTGTACCTGCTTGCCCACGCTAAGCCCAAAGAGGGCCGCTCGTGGGGGTCCAGCCGCCCCGAAACAGTCTTCTGAGGGAGCGTGAAGACTGTGGGTTGCTTCCCAGGAGACAAGCTGGATTGCGCCTAGGGAACCTGGCCGCCATGTGGCCGGGGCTCACGTCCCCGAGCGTCAGCCCCGCCCCTCTTCCCGGCCCGGGCTTGGGTCTAGCCACGCCCCTGACGGCCCCAGCCCGGGGGTGGGATCGGCTGGACCTGCTTGCCGACGCTAAGCCCAAAGAGGGCCGCACATGGGGGTCCAGCCGCCCCGAAACACTCTTCTGAGGGAGCGTGAAGACTGTGGGTTGCTTCCCAAGAGACAAGCTGGATTGCAACTGGGGACCCCGGCCGCCATGTGGCCAGGGCTCACGTCCCCGAGCATCAGCCCCGCCCTCTTCCAGGCCCGGGCTTGGGTCTAGCCACACCCCTGGTGGCCCCAGCCCGGGGGTGGGATCGGCTGGACCTGCTCGCCAACACTAAGCCCAAAGAGGGCCGCACGAGGTGGTCCAGCCACCCCGAAACAGTCTTCCGAGTGAGCGTGTAGACTGTGGGTTGCTTCCCAAGAGACAAGCTGGATTGCGCCTGAGGACCCCGGCCGCCATGTGGCCGGGGCTCACGTCCCCGAGCGTCAGCACAGCCCCTCTTCCCAGCCGGGCTTGGGTCTAGCCACGCCCCTGGCGGCCCCAGCCCGGGGGTGGGATCCACTGGACCTGCTGGCCGAAGCTAAGCCCAAAGAGGGCCGCGCATGGGGGTCCAGCCGCCCCGAAACAGTCTTCTGAGGGAGCGTGAAGACTGTGGGTTGCTTCCCAGGAGACAAGCTGGAATGCACCTGGGGACCCCGGCCGCCATGTGGCCGGGGCTCACGTCCCAGAGCATCCGCCCCGACCCTCTTCCCAGCCCGGGCTTGGGTCTAGCCACGCCCCTGACGGCCCCAGCCTGGGGGTGGGATCAGCTGTACCTGCTCGCCCACGCTAAGACCAAAGAGGGCCGCACATGGGGGTGCACCCTCCCCGAAACAGTCTTCCGAGGGAGCGTGAAGACTGTGGGTTGCTTCCCAAGAGACAAGCTGGATTGCGCCTGAGGACCCTGGCCTCCATGTGGCCGGGGCTCACGTCCCCAAGCCGCAGCCCCGCCCCTCTTCCCGGCCCGGGCTTGGGTCTAGCCACGCCCCTGACGGCCCCAGCCCGGGGGTGGGATCGGCTGGAACTGCTCGCCGACACTAAGGCCAAAGAGGGCCGCAAGTGGGGGTCCAGCCGCACCAAAACAGTCTTCTGAGGGAGCGTGAAGACTCTGGGTTGCTTCCCAGGAGACAAGCTGGATTGCGCCTGAGGACACTGGCCTCCATGTGGCCGGGGCTCACGTCCCCAAGCGTCAGCCCCGCCCCTCTTCCAGGCCCAGGCTTGGGTCTAGCCACGCCCCTGGTGGCCCCAGCCCGGGGGTGGGATCGGCTGGACCTGCTCGCCCATGCTAAGCCCAAAGAGGGCCGCGCGTGGGGGTCCAGCCGCCCCGAAACAGTCTTCCAAGGGAGCGTGAAGATTGTGGGTTGCTTCCCAGGAGACAAGCTGGATTGCGCCTGGGGACCCCGGCCGCCATGTGGCCGGGGCTCACGTCCCCGAGCGTCAGCCCCGCCCTCTTCCAGGCCCGGGCTTGGGTCTAGCCACGCCCCTAACAGGCCCAGCCCGGGGGTGGGATCGGCTGGACCTGCTCGCCCACGCTAAGCCCTAAGAGGGACGCGCGTTGGGGTGCACCCTCCCCGAAACAGTCTTCTGAGGGAGCGTGAAGACTGTGGGTTGCTTCCCAGGAGACAAGCTGGATTGCGCCTGGGTACCCTGGCCGCCATGTGGCCGGGGCTCACGTGCCCGAGCGTCAGCCCCGCCCCTCTTCCCAGCCCGGGCTTGGGTCTAGCCACGCCCCTGGCGGCACCAGCCCGGGGGTGGGATCGGCTGGACCTGCTCGCCCACGCTAAGCCCAAAGAGGGCCGCGCGTGGGGGTCCAGCCGCCCCGAAACAGTCTTCCGAGGGAGCGTGAAGACTGTGGGTTGCTTCCCAGGAGACAAGCTGGAATGCCCCTGGGGACCCCGGCCGCCATGTGGCCGGGGCTCACGTCCCCGAGCGTCAGCCCCGCCCCTCTTCCCAGCCCGGGCTTGGGTCTAGCCACGACCCTGACGGCCCCAGGCTGGGGGTGGGATCAGCTGTACCTGCTCGCCCACGCTAAGACCAAAGAGGGCCGCACATGGGGGTGCACCCTCCCCGAAACAGTCTTCCGAGGGAGCGTGAAGACTGTGGGTTGCTTCCCAAGAGACAAGCTGGATTGCGCCTGAGGACCCTGGCCTCCATGTGGCCGGAACTCACGTCCCCAAGCGTCAGCCCCGCCCCTCTTCCCGGCCAGGGCTTGGGACTAGCCACGCCCCTGACGGCCCCAGCCCGGGGGTGGGATCGGCTGGAACTGCTCGCCGACACTAAGGCCAAAGAGGGCCGCAAGTGGGGGTCCAGCCGCACCAAAACAGTCTTCCCGAGGGAGCGTGAAGACTGTGGGTTGTTCCCAGGAGACAAGCTGGATTGCGCCTCGGGACCCTGGCCGCCATGTGGCCGGAACTCACGTCCCCAAGCGTCAGCCCCGCCCCTCTTCCCGGCCCGGACTTGGGTCTAGCCACGCCCCTGGCGGCCCCAGCCTGGGGGTGGGATCGGCTGGACCTGCTCGCCGACACTAAGCCCAAAGAGGGCCGCGCGTGGGGGTCCAGCCGCCCCAAAACAGTCTTCTGAGGGAGCATGAAGACTGTGGGTTGCTTCCCAGGAGACAAGCTGGATTGCGCCTGGGGACCCTGGCCGCCATGTGGCCGGGGCTCACGTCCCCGAGCGTCAGCCCCGCCCCTCTTCCCGGCCCGGGCTTGGGTCTAGCCACGCCCCTGGCGGCCCCAGCCCGGGGGTGGGATCCTCTGGACCTGCTGGCCGACACTAAGCCCAAAGAGGGCCCCGCGTGGGGGTCCAGCCACACAGAAACAGTCTTCTGAGGGAGCGTGAAGACTGGGTTGCTTCCCAGGAGACAAGCTGGATTGCGCCTGGGGACCCCGGCCGCCATGTGGCCGGGTCTCACGTCCCCAAAAGTCAGCCCCGCCCCTCTTCCCGGCCAGGGCTTGGGTCTAGCCACGCCCCTGGCGGCCCCAGCCCAGGGTGGGATCGGCTGGATCTGCTCGCCCACGCTAAGACCAAAGAGGGCCGCGCATGGGGGTCCAGCCGCCCTGTAACAGTCTTCTGAGGGAGCGTGAAGACTGTGGGTTGCTTCCCAGGAGACAAACTGGATTGAGCCTGGGGACACTGACAGCCATGTGGCCGGGGCTCACGTCCAAGAGCATCAGCCCCACCCCTCTTCCCGCCCCGGGCTTAGGTCAAGCCACGCCCCTGACGGCCCCAGCCCGGGGGTGGGATCGGTTGGACCTGCTTGCCCACGCTAAGCCCTAAGAGGGACGCGCGTTGGGGTGCACCCTCCCCGAAACAGTCTTCTGAGGGAGCGTGAAGACTGTGGGTTGCTTCCCAGGAGACAAGCTGGATTGCGCCTGGGTACCCTGGCCGCCATGTGGCCGGGGCTCACGTGCCCGAGCGTCAGCCCCGCCCCTCTTCCCAGCCCGGGCTTGGGTCTAGCCACGCCCCTGGCGGCACCAGCCCGGGGGTGGGATCGGCTGGACCTGCTCGCCCACGCTAAGCCCAAAGAGGGCCGCGCGTGGGGGTCCAGCCGCCCCGAAACAGTCTTCCGAGGGAGCGTGAAGACTGTGGGTTGCTTCCCAGGAGACAAGCTGGAATGCCCCTGGGGACCCCGGCCGCCATGTGGCCGGGGCTCACGTCCCCGAGCGTCAGCCCCGCCCTCTTCCAGGCCCGGGCTTGGGTCTAGCCACGCCCCTAACAGGCCCAGCCCGGGGGTGGGATCGGCTGGACCTGCTCGCCCACGCTAAGCCCTAAGAGGGACGCGCGTTGGGGTGCACCCTCCCCGAAACAGTCTTCTGAGGGAGCGTGAAGACTGTGGGTTGCTTCCCAGGAGACAAGCTGGATTGCGCCTGGGTACCCTGGCCGCCATGTGGCCGGGGCTCACGTGCCCGAGCGTCAGCCCCGCCCCTCTTCCCAGCCCGGGCTTGGGTCTAGCCACGCCCCTGGCGGCACCAGCCCGGGGGTGGGATCGGCTGGACCTGCTCGCCCACGCTAAGCCCAAAGAGGGCCGCGCGTGGGGGTCCAGCCGCCCCGAAACAGTCTTCCGAGGGAGCGTGAAGACTGTGGGTTGCTTCCCAGGAGACAAGCTGGAATGCCCCTGGGGACCCCGGCCGCCATGTGGCCGGGGCTCACGTCCCCGAGCGTCAGCCCCGCCCCTCTTCCCGGCCAGGGCTTGGGACTAGCCACGCCCCTGACGGCCCCAGCCCGGGGGTGGGATCGGCTGGAACTGCTCGCCGACACTAAGGCCAAAGAGGGCCGCAAGTGGGGGTCCAGCCGCACCAAAACAGTCTTCCCGAGGGAGCGTGAAGACTGTGGGTTGTTCCCAGGAGACAAGCTGGATTGCGCCTCGGGACCCTGGCCGCCATGTGGCCGGAACTCACGTCCCCAAGCGTCAGCCCCGCCCCTCTTCCCGGCCCGGACTTGGGTCTAGCCACGCCCCTGGCGGCCCCAGCCTGGGGGTGGGATCGGCTGGACCTGCTCGCCGACACTAAGCCCAAAGAGGGCCGCGCGTGGGGGTCCAGCCGCCCCAAAACAGTCTTCTGAGGGAGCATGAAGACTGTGGGTTGCTTCCCAGGAGACAAGCTGGATTGCGCCTGGGGACCCTGGCCGCCATGTGGCCGGGGCTCACGTCCCCGAGCGTCAGCCCCGCCCCTCTTCCCGGCCCGGGCTTGGGTCTAGCCACGCCCCTGGCGGCCCCAGCCCGGGGGTGGGATCCTCTGGACCTGCTGGCCGACACTAAGCCCAAAGAGGGCCCCGCGTGGGGGTCCAGCCACACAGAAACAGTCTTCTGAGGGAGCGTGAAGACTGGGTTGCTTCCCAGGAGACAAGCTGGATTGCGCCTGGGGACCCCGGCCGCCATGTGGCCGGGTCTCACGTCCCCAAAAGTCAGCCCCGCCCCTCTTCCCGGCCCGGGCTTGGGTCTAGCCACGCCCCTGGCGGCCCCAGCCCAGGGTGGGATCGGCTGGATCTGCTCGCCCACGCTAAGACCAAAGAGGGCCGCGCATGGGGGTCCAGCCGCCCTGTAACAGTCTTCTGAGGGAGCGTGAAGACTGTGGGTTGCTTCCCAGGAGACAAACTGGATTGAGCCTGGGGACACTGACAGCCATGTGGCCGGGGCTCACGTCCAAGAGCATCAGCCCCACCCCTCTTCCCGCCCCGGGCTTAGGTCAAGCCACGCCCCTGACGGCCCCAGCCCGGGGGTGGGATCGGTTGGACCTGCTTGCCCACGCTAAGCCCAAAGAGGGCGGCTCGTGGGGGTCCAGCCGCCCCGAAACAGTCTTCTGAGGGAGCGTGAAGACTGTGGGTTGCTTCCCAGGAGACAAGCTGGATTGCACCTTGGGACCCCGGCCGCCATGTGGCCGGGGCTCACGTCCAAGAGCATCAGCCCCGCCCCTCTTCCCGGCCCGGGCTTAGGTCAAGCCACGCCCCTGGCGGCCCCAGCCCGGGGGTGGGAACGGCTGGACCTGCTCGCCGACACTAAGCCCAAAGAGGGCCCCGCATGGGGGTCCAGCAACCCCGAAACAGACTTCAGAGGGAGCGTGAAGACTGTGGGTTGCTTCCCAGGAGACAAGCTGGATTGCGCCTGGGGACCCTGGCCGCCATGTGGCCGGGGCTCACGTCCCCGAGCGTCAGCCCCGCCCCTCTTCCCGGTCCGGGCTTGGGTCTAGCCACGCCCCTGGCGGCCCCAGCCCGGGGGTGGGATCGGATGGACCTGCTCGCCAAGGCTAAGCCCAAAGAGGGCCGCGCGTGGGGGTCCAACCGCCATGAAATTGTTTTCCGAGGGAGCGTGAAGACTGTGGGTTGCTTCCCAGGAGACAAGCTGGATTGCACCTGGGGACCCCGGCCGCCATGTGGCCG
Source organism: Ochotona curzoniae (assembly GCF_017591425.1). Classification (NCBI taxonomy): domain Eukaryota; kingdom Metazoa; phylum Chordata; class Mammalia; order Lagomorpha; family Ochotonidae; genus Ochotona; species Ochotona curzoniae. Next base: position 36,734 of record NW_024465782.1, read on the forward strand.
GGGCTCACCTCCAAGAGCATAAGCCCCGCCCCTCTTCCCGGCCCGGGCTTGGTTCTAGCCACGCCCCTGGCGGCCCCAGCCCGGGGGTGGGATCGGCTGTACCTGCTCGCCGACACTAAGCCCAAAGAGGGCCGCGCATGGGTGTCCAGCCGCCCCAAAACAATCTTCCGAGGGAGCGTGAAGACTGTGGGTTGCTTCCCAGGAGACAAGCTGGATTGCGCCTCGGGACCCTAGCCGCCATGTGGCCGGTGCTCACGTCCAAGAGCGTCAGCCCCTCCCCTCTTCCCGGCCCGGACTTGGGTCTAGCCACGCCCCTGGCGGCCCCAGCCCGGGGGTGGGATCCTCTGTACCTGCTTGCCGACGCTAAGCCAAAAGAGGGCCGCGCATGGGGGTGCACCCTCCCCGAAACAGTCTTCTGAGGGACCGTGAAGACGGTGGGTGGCTTCCCAAGAGACAAGCTGGATTGCACCTGGGGACCCCGGCCGCCATGTGGCCGGGGCTCAATCCCCGAGCGTCAGCCCCGCCCCTCTTCCCGGCCCGGGCTTGGTTCTAGCCACGCCCCTGGCGGCCCCAGCCCGGGGGTGGGATCCTCTGGACCTGCTCGGCGACGCTAAGCCCTAAGAGGGCCGCGCGTGGGGGTCCAACCGCCATGAAATTGTTTTCCGAGGGAGCGTGAAGACTGTGGGTTGCTTCCCAGGAGACAAGCTGGATTGCGCCTCGGGACCCTGGCCGCCATGTGGCCGGTGCTCACGTCCAAGAGCGTCAGCCCCTTCCCTCTTCCCGGCCCAGACTTGGGTCTAGCCACGCCCCTGGCGGCCCCAGCCGGGGGGTGGGATCGGCTGGACCTGCTCGCCCACACTAAGCACAAAGACGGCCGCGCGTGGGGGTCCAGCCGCCCCAAAACAGTCTTCTGAGGGAGAATGAAGACTGTGGGTTGCTTCCCAGGAGACAAGCTGGATTGCGCCTGGGGAACCTGGCCGCCATGTGGCCGGGGCTCACGTCCCCGAGCGTCAGCCCCGCCCCTCTTCCCGGCCCGGGCTTGGGTCTAGCCACGCCCCTGGCGGCCCCAGCCCGGGGGTGTGATCGGCTGGACCTGCTCGCCAACGCTAAGCCCAAAGAGGGCCGCTCGTGGGGATCCAGCCGCCCCGAAACAGTCTTCTGAGGGAGCGTGAAGACTGTGGGTTGCTTCCCAAGAGACAAGCTGGATTGCGCCTGGGGACCTTGGCCGCCATGTGGCAGTGGCACACGTTCCCGAGCGTCAGCCCCGCCTTCTTCCAGGCCCGGGCTTGGGTCTAGCCACGCCCCTGATGGCCCCAGCCCGGGGTTGGGATCCGCTGGACCTGCTTGCCGACGCTAGGCCCAAAGAGGGCCGCGCATGGGGGTGCACCCTCCCCGAAACAGTCTTCTGAGGGAGCGTGAAGACTGTGGGTTGCTTCCCAGGAGACAAGCTTGATTGGGCCTGGGGACCCTGGCCGCCATGTGGCCGGGGCTCAATCCCCGAGCGTCAGCCCCGCCCCTCTTCCCGGCCCGGGCTTGGGTCTAGCCACGCCCCTGGCGGCCCCAGCCCGGAGGTGGGATCGCCTGGACCTGCTCGCCCACGCTAAGCCCAAAGAGGGCCGCACGTAGGGGTCCAGCCGCCACGAAACAGTCTTCTGAGGGAGCGTGAAGACTGTGGGTTGCTTCCCAGGAGACAAGCTGGATTGCGCCTGGGGACCCTGGACGCCATGTGGCCGGGGCTCAATCCCCGAGCGTCAGCCCCGACCCTCTTCCCGGCCCGGGCTTGGGTCTAGCCACGCCCCTGGCGGCCCCAGCCCGGGGGTGGGATCCTCTCGACCTGCTCGCCCACGCTAAGCCCATAGAGGGCCGTGCGTGGGGGTCCAGACGTCCCGAAACAGTCTTCAGAGGGAGCGTGAAGACTGTGGGTTGCTTCCCAGGAGACAAGCTGGATTGTGCCTGGGGACACTGACAGCCATGTGGCCGGGGCTCACGTCCAAGAGCATCAGCCCCGCCCCTCTTCCCGGCCCGGGCTTAGGTCAAGCCACGCCCCTGGCGGCCCCAGCCCGGGGGTGGGATCGGCTGGACCTGCTCGCCCACGCTAAGACCAAAGAGGGCCCCGCATGGGGGTCCAGCAACCCCGAAACAGACTTCAGAGGGAGCGTGAAGACTGTGGGTTGCTTCCCAGGAGACAAGCTGGATTGCGCCTGGGGACCCCGGCTGCCATGTGGCCGGGGCTCACGTCCCCGAGCGTCAGCCCCGCCCATCTTCCCGGTCCGGGCTTGGGTCTAGCCACGCCCCTGGCGGCCCCAGCCCTGGGGTGGGATCGGATGGACCTGCTCGCCAAGGCTAAGCCCAAAGAGGGCCGTGCGTGGGGGTCCAACCACCATGAAATTGTTTTCCGAGGGAGCGTGAAGACTGTGGGTTGCTTCCCAGGAGACAAGCTGGATTGCGCCTGGGGACCCTGGACGCCATGTGGCCGGGGCTCACCTCCAAGAGCATCAGCCCCGCCCCTCTTCCCGGCCCGGGCTTGGGTCTAGCCACGCCCCTGGCGGCCCCAGCCCAGGGGTGGGATCGCCTGGACCTGCTCGCCCACACTAAGCCCAAAGAGGGCCGCACATGGGGGTCCAGCCGTCCCGAAACAGTCTTCCGAGGGAGCATGAAGACTGTGGGTTGCTTCCCAGGAGACAAGCTGGATTGCGCCTGGGGACCCTGGCCGCCATGTGGCCAGGGCTCACGTCCAGGAGCGTCAGCCCCGCCCCTCTTCCTTGCCCGGGCTTGGGTCTAGCCACGCCCCTGGCGGCCCCAGCCCGGGGTTGGGATCCTCTGTACCTGCTTGCCGACGCTAAGCCAAAAGAGGGCCGCGCATGGGGGTGCACCCTCCCCGAAACAGTCTTCTGAGGGACCGTGAAGACGGTGGGTGGCTTCCCAGGAGACAAGATGGTTTGCGCCTGGGGACACTGGCCGCCATGTGGCCGGGGCTCAATCCCCGAGCATCAGCCCCGCCCCTCTTCCCGGCCCGGGCTTGGTTCTAGCCACGCCCCTGGCGGCCCCAGCCCGGGGGTGGGATCCTCTGGACCTGCTCGGCGACGCTAAGCCCTAAGAGGGCCACGCGTGGGGGTCCAACCGCCATGAAATTGTTTTCCGAGGGAGCGTGAAGACTGTGGGTTTCTTCCCAGGAGACAAGCTGGATTGCGCCTCGGGACCCTGGCCGCCATGTGGCCGGTGCTCACGTCCAAGAGCGTCAGCCCCTCCCCTCTTCCCGGCCCGGACTTGGGTCTAGCCACGCCCCTGGCGGCCCCAGCCCGGGGGTGGGATCGGCTGGACCTGCTCGCCGACACTAAGCCCAAAGAGGGCCGCGCGTGGGGGTCCAGCCGCCCCGAAACAGTCTTCTGAGGGAGCATGAAGACTGTGGGTTGCTTCCCAGGAGACAAGCTGGATTGCGCCTGGGGAACCTGGCCGCCATGTGGCCGGGGCTCACGTCCCCGAGCGTCAGCCCCGCCCTCTTCCCGGCCCGGGCTTGGGTCTAGCCACGCCCCTGGCGGCCCCAGCCCGGGGTTGGGATCCGCTGGACCTGCTTGCCGACGCTAAGCCCAAAGAGGGCCGCGCATGGGGGTGCACCCTCCCCGAAACAGTCTTCTGAGGGAGCGTGAAGACGGTGGGTGGCTTCCCAGGAGACAAGCTTGATTGGGCCAGGGGACCCCGGCCGCCATGTGGCCGGGGCTCACGTCCCCGAGCGTCAGCCCCGCCCCCCTTCCCGGCCCGGGCGTGGTTCTAGCCACGCCCCTGGCGGCCCCAGCCCTGGGGTGGGATCGGCTGGACCTGCTCGCCGACGCTAAGCCCTAAGAGGGCCGCGAGTGGGGGTCCAGCCGCCCCGAAACAGTCTACCGAGGGAGCGTGAAGACTGTGGGTTGCTTCCCAGGAGACAAGCTGGATTGCACCTGGGGACCCCGGCCGCCATGTGGCCTGGGCTCACGTCTCCGAGCGTCAGCCCCGCCCCTCTTCCCGGCCCGGGCTTGGGTCTAGCCACGCCCCTGATGGCCCCAGCCCGGGGGTGGGATCGGTTGGACCTGCTTGCCCACGCTAAGCCCAAAGAGGGCGGCTCGTGGGGGTCCAGCCGTCCCGAAACAGTCTTCTGAGCGAGCGTGAAGACTGTGGGTTGCTTCCCAGGAGACAAGCTGGATTGCACCTTGGGACCCTGGCCGCCATGTGGCCGGGGCTCACGTCCAAGAGCATCAGCCCCGCCCCTCTTCCCGGCCCGGGCTTAGGTCAAGCCACGCCCCTGGCGGCCCCAGCCCAGGGGTGGGATCGGCTGGACCTGCTCGCCGACACTAAGCCCAAAGAGGGCCCCGCATGGGGGTCCAGCAACCCCGAAACAGACTTCAGAGGGAGCGTGAAGACTGTGGGTTGCTTCCCAGGAGACAAGCTGGATTGCGCCTGGGGACCCTGGACGCCATGTGGCCGGGGCTCACGTCCAAGAGCGTCAGCCCCGCCCCTCTTCCCGGTCCGGGCTTGGGTCTAGCCACGCCCCTGGCGGCCCCAGCCCTGGGGTGGGATCAGATGGACCTGCTCGCCAAGGCTAAGCCCAAAGAGGGCCGCGCGTGGGGGTCCAACCGCCATGAAATTGTTTTCCGAGGGAGCGTGAAGACTGTGGGTTGCTTCCCAAGAGACAAGCTGGATTGCGCCTGGGGACCTTGGCCGCCATGTGGCAGTGGCACACGTTCCCGAGCGTCAGCCCCGCCCTCTTCCAGGCCCGGGCTTGGGTCTAGCCACGCCCCTGATGGCCCCAGCCCGGGGGTGGGATCCTCTGTACCTGCTTGCCGACGCTAAGCCCAAAGAGGTCAACGCGCATGGGGGTGCACCCTCCCCGAAACAGTCTTCTGAGGGAGCGTGAAGACTGTGGGTTGCTTCCCAGGAGACAAGCTTGATTGCGCCTGGGGACCCTGGCCGCCATGTGGCTGGGGCTCAATCCCCGAACGTCAGCCCCGCCCCTCTTCCCGGCCCGGGCTTGGGTCTAGCCACGCCCCTGGCGGCCCCAGCCCGGGGGTGGGATCGGCTGGACCTGCTCGCCCACGCTAAGCCCAAAGAGGGCCGCACGTAGGGGTCCAGCCTCCACGAAACAGTCTTCTGAGGGAGCGTGAAGACTGTGGGTTGCTTCCCAGGAGACAAGCTGGATTGCGCCTGGGGACACCGGCCGCCATGTGGCCGGGGCTCACGTCCAAGAGCTTCAGCCCCGCCCCTCTTCCCGGCCCGGGCTTGGGTCTAGCCACGCCCCTGGCGGCCCCAGCCCGGGGGTGGGATCGGCTGGACCTGCTCGGTGACGCTAAGCCCTAAGAGGGCCGCGCGTGGGGGTCCAACCGCCATGAAATTGTTTTCCGAGGGAGCGTGAAGACTGTGGGTTGCTTCCCAGGAGACAAGCTGGATTGCACCTGGGGACCCCGGCCGCCATGTGGCCGGGGCTCACGTCCAAGAGCATCAGCCCCGCCCCTCTTCCCGGCCCGGGCTTGGTTCTAGCCACGCCCCTGGCGGCCCCAGCCCGGGGGTGGGATCGGCTGTACCTGCTCGCCGACACTAAGCCCAAAGAGGGCCGCGCATGGGGGTGCACCCGCCCCGAAACAGTCTTCTGAGGGAGCGTGAAGACTGTGGGTTGCTTCCCAGGAGACAAGCTGGATTGCGCCTGGGGACCCCGACCGCCATGTGGCCGGGGCTCACGTCCCAGAGCGTCAGCCCCGCCCCTCTTCCCAGCCCGGGCTTGGGTCTAGCCACGCCCCTGGCAGCCACAGCCCGGGGGTGGGATCGCCTGTACCTGCTCGCCGACGCTAAGCCCAAAGAGGGCCGCGCGTGGGGGACCAGCCGCCCCAAAACAGTCTTCTGAGGGAGCGTGAAGACTGTGGGTGGCTTCCCAAGAGACAAGCTGGATTGCGCCTGGGGACCCTGGCCGCCATGTTGCCGGGGCTCACGTCCACAAGCGTCAGCCCCGCCCCTCTTTCCGGCCCGGGCTTGGGTCTAGCCACGCCCCTGGCGGACACAGCCCGGGGGTGGGATCGGTTGGACCTGCTTGCCCAAGCTAAGCCCAAAGAGGGCCGCGCATGGGGGTCCAGCCGCCCTGAAACAGTCTTCTGAGGGAGCGTGAAGACTGTGGGTTGCTTCCCAGGAGACAAGCTGGATTGCGCCTGGGGACACCGGCCGCCATGCGGCCGGGGCTCACGTCCAAGAGCTTCAGTCCCGCCCCTCTTCCCGGCCCGGGCTTGGTTCTAGCCACGCCCCTGGCGGCCCCAGCCCGGGGGTGGGATCGGCTGGACCTGCTCGGTGACGCTAAGCCCTAAGAAGGCCGCGCGTGGGGGTCCAACCGCCATGAAATTGTTTTCCGAGGAAGCGTGAAGACTGTGGGTTGCTTCCCAGGAGACAAGCTGGATTGCACCTGGGGACCCCGGCCGCCATGTGGCCGGGGCTCACGTCCAAGAGCGTCAGCCCCGCCCCTCTTCCCGGCCCGGGCTTGGTTCTAGCCACGCCCCTGGCGGCCCCAGCCCGGGGATGGGATCGGCTGGACCTGCTCGCCCACACTAAGCCCAAAGAGGGCCGCACATGGGGGTCCTGCCGTCCCGAAACAGTCTTCCGAGGGAGCATGAAGACTGTGGGTTGCTTCCCAGGAGACAAGCTGGATTGCGCCTGGGGACCCTGGCCGCCATGTGGCCAGGGCTCACGTCCCCGAGCGTCAGCCCCGCCCCTCTTCCTTGCCCGGGTTGGGTCTAGCCACGCCCCTGGCGTCCCCAGCCCGGGGGTGGGATCGGCTGGACCTGCTCGGTGACGCTAAGCCCTAAGAGGGCCGCGCGTGGGGGTCCAACCTCCATGAAATTGTTTTCCGAGGAAGCGTGAAGACTGTGGGTTGCTTCCCAGGAGACAAGCTGGATTGCACCTGGGGACCCCGGCCGCCATGTGGCCGGGGGCTCACGTCCAAGAGCTTCAGCCCCGCCCCTCTTCCCGGCCCGGGCTTGGGTCTAGCCACGCCCCTGGCGGCCCCAGCCCGGGGATGGGATCGGCTGGACCTGCTCGCCCACACTAAGCCCAATGAGGGCCGCACATGGGGGTCCAGCCGTCCCGAAACAGTCTTCCAAGGGAGCATGAAGACTGTGGGTTGCTTCCCAGGAGACAAGCTGGATTGCGCCTGGGGACCCTGGCCGCCATGTGGCCGGGGCTCACGTCCCCGAGCGTCAGCCCCGCCCCTCTTCCCGGCCCGGGCTTGGGTCTAGCCACGCCCCTGGCGGCCCCAGCCCGGGGGTGGGATCGGCTGGACCTCTTCGCCCATGCTAAGCCCAAAGAGGGCCGCACGTAGGGGTCCAGCCGCCACGAAACAGTCTTCTGAGGGAGCGTGAAGACTGTGGGTTGCTTCCCAGGAGACAAGCTGGATTGCGCCTGGGGACATTGGCCGCCATGTGGCCGGGGCTCACGTCCCCGAGCTTCAGCCCCGCCCCTCTTCCCGGCCCGGGCTTGGGTCTAGCCACGCCCCTGGCGGCCCCAGCCCGGGGGTGGGATCGGCTGGACCTGCTCGGCGACGCTAAGCCCAAAGAGGGCGGCGCGTGGGGGTCCAGCCGCCCCAAAACAGTCTTGTGAGGGAGCGTGAAGACTGTGGGTGGCTTCCCATGAGACAAGCTGGATTGCGCCTGGGGACACTGGCCGCGATGTGGCCGGGGCTCACGTCCCTGAGCGTCAGCCCCGCCCCTCTTCCCGGCCCGGGCTTGGGTCTAGCCACGCCCCTGGCGGCCCCAGCCCGGGGGTGGGATCGGCTGTACCTGCTCGTCGACGCTAAGCCCAAAGAGGGCCGCACGTGGGGGTCCAGCCGCCCCAAAACAGTCTTCCGAGGGAGCGTGAAGACTGTGGGTTGCTTCCCAGGAGACAAGATGGATTGCGCCTGGGGACACTGGCCGCCATGTGGCCGGGGCTCACGTCCCTGAGCGTCAGCCCCGCCCCTCTTTCCGGCCCGGGCTTGGGTCTAGCCACGCCCCTGGCGGCCCCAGCCCGGTGGTGGGATCCTCTGTACCTGCTTGCCGACGCTAAGCCCAAAGAGGGCCGCGCATGGGGGTGCACCCTCCCCGAAACAGTCTTCTGAGGGAGCGTGAAGATTGTGGGTTGCTTCCCAGGAGACAAGCTGGATTGCGCCTGGGGACCCTGGCCGCCATGTGGCCGGGGCTCACGTCCCCAAACATCAGCCCCGCCCCTCTTCCCGGCCCGGGCTTGGGTCTAGCCACGCCCCTGGCGGCCCCAGCCCGGGGGTGGGATCGGCTGGACCTGCTCGTCCACGCTAAGCCCTAGGAGGGCCGTGCATTGGGGTCCAGCCGCCCCGAAACAGCCTTTCGAGGGAGCGTGAAGAATGGGTTGCTTCCCAAGAGACAAGCTGGATTGCGCCTGGGGACCCCGGCCGCCATGTGTCCGGGGCTCAATCCACGAGCGTCAGCCCCGCACTCTTCCAGGCCCGGGCTTGGGTCTATCCACGCCCCTGACGGCCCCAGCCCGGGGGTGGGATCCTCTGTACCTGCTTGCCCACGCTAAGCCCAAAGAGGGCCGCACATGGGGGTCCAGCCGCCCCGAAACTGCCTTCTGAGGGAGCGTGAAGACTGTGGGTTGCTTCCCAAGAGACAAGCTGGATTGCGCCTGGGGACCCTGGCCGCCATTTGGCCGGGGCTCACGTCCCCGAGCGTCAGCCCCGCCCCTCTTCCCGGCCCGGGCTTGGGTCTAGCCACGCCCCTGGCAGCCCCAGCCCGGGGGTGGGATCCGCTGGACCTGCTTGCCCACGCTAAGCCCAAAGAGGGCGGCGTGTGGGGGTCCAGCCGCCCCGAAACAGTCTTCTGAGGGAGCGTGAAGACTGTGGGTTGCTTCCCAGGAGACAAGCTGGATTGCACCTGGGGACCCCGGCCGCCATGTGGCCAGGGCTCACGTCCAAGAGCGTCAGCCCCGCCCCTCTTTCCGGCCCGGGCTTGGGTCTAGCCACGCCCCTGGCGGCCCCAGCCCGGGGGTGGGATCCGCTGGACCTGCTCGCTCACGCTTAGCCCAAAGAGGGCCGCGCGTGGCGGTCCAGCCGCCCCGAAACAGTCTTCCGAGGGAGCGTGAAGACTGTGGGTTGCTTCCCAAGAGACAAGCTGGATTGCAACTGGGGACCCCGGCCGCCATGTGGCCAGGGCTCACGTCCCCGAGCGTCAGCCCCGCCCCTCTTCCCGGCCCGGGCTTGGGTCTAGCCACGTCCCTGACGGCCCCAGCCCGGGGGTGGGATCGGCTGGACCTGTTCGCCCACGCTAAGCCCAAAGAGGGCCGCACGTGGGGGTCCAGCCGCCCCGAAACAGTCTTCTGAGGGAGCGTGAAGACTGTGGGTTGCTTCCCAGGAGACAAGCTGGATTGCGCCTGGGGACCCTGGCCGCCATGTGGCCGGGGCTCACGTCCCCGAGCATCAGCCCCGACCCTCTTCCCGGCCCGGGCTTGGGTCTAGCCACGCCCCTGGCGGCCCCAGCCCGGGGGTGGGATCGGCTGGACCTGCTCGTCGACGCTAAGCCCTAGGAGGGCCGTGCATTGGGGTCCAGCCGCCCCGAAACAGCCTTTCGAGGGAGCGTGAAGACTGGGTTGCTTCCCAGGAGACAAGCTGGATTGCGCCTGGGGACCCTGGCCGCCATGTGGCCGGGGCTCACGTCCCCGAGCGTCAGCCCCGCCCCTCTTCCCGGCCCGGGCTTGGGTCTAGCCACGCCCCTGGCAGCCCCAGCCCAGGGGTGGGATCGGCTGTACCTGCTTGCCCACGCTAAGCCCAAAGAGGGCCGCTCGTGGGGGTCCAGCCGCCCCGAAACAGTCTTCTGAGGGAGCGTGAAGACTGTGGATTGCTTCCCAGGAGACAAGCTGGATTGCGCCTAGGGAACCTGGCCGCCATGTGGCCGGGGCTCACGTCCCCGAGCGTCAGCCCCGCCCCTCTTCCCGGCCCGGGCTTGGGTCTAGCCACGCCCCTGACGGCCCCAGCCCGGGGGTGGGATCGGCTGGACCTGCTTGCCGACGCTAAGCCCAAAGAGGGCCGCACATGGGGGTCCAGCCGCCCCGAAACACTCTTCTGAGGGAGCGTGAAGACTGTGGGTTGCTTCCCAAGAGACAAGCTGGATTGCAACTGGGGACCCCGGCCGCCATGTGGCCAGGGCTCACGTCTCCGAGCATCAGCCCCGCCCTCTTCCAGGCCCGGGCTTGGGTCTAGCCACACCCCTGGTGGCCCCAGCCCGGGGGTGGGATCGGCTGGACCTGCTCGCCAACACTAAGCCCAAAGAGGGCCGCACGAGGTGGTCCAGCCACCCCGAAACAGTCTTCCGAGTGAGCGTGTAGACTGTGGGTTGCTTCCCAAGAGACAAGCTGGATTGCGCCTGAGGACCCCGGCCGCCATGTGGCCGGGGCTCACGTCCCCGAGCGTCAGCACAGCCCCTCTTCCCAGCCGGGCTTGGGTCTAGCCACGCCCCTGGCGGCCCCAGCCCGGGGGTGGGATCCACTGGACCTGCTGGCCGATGCTATGCCCAAAGAGGGCCGCGCATGGGGGTCCAGCCGTCCCGAAACAGTCTTCTGAGGGAGCGTGAAGACTGTGGGTTGCTTCCCAGGAGACAAGCTGGAATGCACCTGGGGACCCCGGCCGCCATGTGGCCGGGGCTCACGTCCCAGAGCATCCGCCCCGACCCTCTTCCCGGCCCGGGCTTGGGTCTAGCCACGACCCTGACGGCCCCAGCCCGGGGGTGGGATCGGCTGGAACTGCTCGCCGACACTAAGGCCAAAGAGGGCCGCAAGTGGGGGTCCAGCCGCACCAAAACAGTCTTCTGAGGGAGCGTGAAGACTCTGGGTTGCTTCCCAGGAGACAAGCTGGATTGCGCCTGAGGACACTGGCCTCCATGTGGCCGGGGCTCACGTCCCCAAGCGTCAGCCCCGCCCCTCTTCCCGGCCCAGGCTTGGGTCTAGCCACGCCCCTGGTGGCCCCAGCCCGGGGGTGGGATCGGCTGGACCTGCTCGCCCACGCTAAGCCCAAAGAGGGCCGCGCGTGGGGGTCCAGCCGCCCCAAAGCAGTCTTCCAAGGGAGCGTGAAGATTGTGGGTTGCTTCCCAGGAGACAAGCTGGATTGCGCCTGGGGACCCCGGCCGCCATGTGGCCGGGGCTCACGTCCCCGAGCGTCAGCCCCGCCCTCTTCCAGGCCCGGGCTTGGGTCTAGCCACGCCCCTAACAGGCCCAGCCCGGGGGTGGGATCGGCTGGACCTGCTCGCCCACGCTAAGCCCTAAGAGGGACGCGCGTTGGGGTGCACCCTCCCCGAAACAGTCTTCTGAGGGAGCGTGAAGACTGTGGGTTGCTTCCCAAGAGACAAGCTGGATTGCGCCTGAGGACCCTGGCCTCCATGTGGCCGGAACTCACGTCCCCAAGCGTCAGCCCCGCCCCTCTTCCCGGCCAGGGCTTGGGACTAGCCACGCCCCTGACGGCCCCAGCCCGGGGGTGGGATCGGCTGGAACTGCTCGCCGACACTAAGGCCAAAGAGGGCCGCAAGTGGGGGTCCAGCCGCACCAAAACAGTCTTCCCGAGGGAGCGTGAAGACTGTGGGTTGTTCCCAGGAGACAAGCTGGATTGCGCCTCGGGACCCTGGCCGCCATGTGGCCGGAACTCACGTCCCCAAGCGTCAGCCCCGCCCCTCTTCCCGGCCCGGACTTGGGTCTAGCCACGCCCCTGGCGGCCCCAGCCTGGGGGTGGGATCGGCTGGACCTGCTCGCCGACACTAAGCCCAAAGAGGGCCGCGCGTGGGGGTCCAGCCGCCCCAAAACAGTCTTCTGAGGGAGCATGAAGACTGTGGGTTGCTTCCCATGAGACAAGCTGGATTGCGCCTGGGGACCCTGGCCGCCATGTGGCCGGGGCTCACGTCCCCGAGCGTCAGCCCCGCCCCTCTTCCCGGCCCGGGCTTGGGTCTAGCCACGCCCCTGGCGGCCCCAGCCCGGGGGTGGGATCCTCTGGACCTGCTGGCCGACACTAAGCCCAAAGAGGGCCCCGCGTGGGGGTCCAGCCACACAGAAACAGTCTTCTGAGGGAGCGTGAAGACTGGGTTGCTTCCCAGGAGACAAGCTGGATTGCGCCTGGGGACCCCGGCCGCCATGTTGCCGGGTCTCACGTCCCCAAAAGTCAGCCCCGCCCCTCTTCCCGGCCAGGGCTTGGGTCTAGCCACGCCCCTGGCGGCCCCAGCCCAGGGTGGGATCGGCTGGATCTGCTCGCCCACGCTAAGACCAAAGAGGGCCGCGCATGGGGGTCCAGCCGCCCTGTAACAGTCTTCTGAGGGAGCGTGAAGACTGTGGGTTGCTTCCCAGGAGACAAACTGGATTGAGCCTGGGGACACTGACAGCCATGTGGCCGGGGCTCACGTCCAAGAGCATCAGCCCCACCCCTCTTCCCGCCCCGGGCTTAGGTCAAGCCACGCCCCTGGCGGCCAGAGCCTGGGGGTGGGATCGGCTGGATCTGCTCGAGGATGCTTAGCCCAAAGAGGGCCGCGCGTGGGGGTCCAGCCGCCCCAAAACCGTCTTCTGAGCGAGCGTGAAGACTGTGGGTTGCTTCCCAGGAGACAAGCTGGATTGCGCCTGGGGAAACTGACAGCCATGTGGCCGGGGCTCACGTCCAAGAGCATCAGCCCCGCCCCTCTTCCCGGCCCGGGCTTAGGTCAAGCCACGCCCCTGGCGGCCCCAGCCTGGGGGTGGGATCGGCTGGACCTGCTGGCCGACGCTACGCCCAAAGAGGGCCACGCGTGGGGTCCAGCCGCCCTGTAACAGTCTTCTGAGGGACCGTGAAGACTGTGGGTTGCTTCCCAGGAGACAAGCTGGATTGCGCCTGGGGACCCCGGCCACCATGTGGCCGGGGCTCACGTCCAAGAGCGTCAGCCCCGCCCCTCTTCCCGGCCCGGGCTTAGGTCAAGCCACGCCCCTGGCGGCCCCAGCCTGGGGGTGGGATCGGCTGGACCTGCTGGCCGACGCTACGCCCAAAGAGGGCCCCACATGGGAGTGCACCCTCCCCGAAACAGTCTTCTGAGGGAGCGTGAAGACTGTGGGTTGCTTCCCAAGAGACAAGCTGGATTGCGCCTGAGGACCCCGGCCGCCATGTGGCCGGGGCTCACGTCACCGAGCGTCAGCACCGCCCCTCTTCCCGGCCAGGGCTTGGGTCTAGCCACGCCCCTGTCGGCCCCAGCCCGGGGGTGTGATCAGATGGAACTGCTCGCCGATGCTAAGCCCAAAGAGGGCCGCACGTGGAGGTCCAGCCGCCATGACACTGTCTTCCGAGGGAGCGTGAAGACTGTGGGTTGCTTCCCAGGAGACAAGCTGGATTGCGCCTGAGGACGCTGGCCGCCATGTGGCCGGGGCTCACGTGCCCGAGCGTCAGCCCCGCCCCTCTTCCCGGCCCGGGCTTGGGTCTAGCCACGCCCCTGGCGGCCCCAGCCCGGGGGTGGGATCGGCTGGACCTGCTCGGCGACGCTAAGACCTAAGAGGGCCGCGCGTGGGGGTCCAACTGCCATGAAATTGTTTTCCGAGGGAGCGTGAAGACTGTGGGTTGCTTCCCAAGAGACAAGCTGGATTGCAACTGGGGACCCCGGCCGCCATGTGGCCAGGGCTCACGTCCCCGAGCATCAGCCCCGCCCCTCTTCCCGGCCCGGGCTTGGGTCTAGCCACGCCCCTGGTGGCCCCAGCCCGGGGGTGGGATCGGCTGGACCTGCTCGCCAACACTAAGCCCAAAGAGGGCCGCACGAGGTGGTCCAGCCACCCTGTAACAGTCTTCTGAGGGAGCGTGAAGACTGTGGGTTGCTTCCCAGGAGACAAACTGGATTGAGCCTGGGGACACTGACAGCCATGTGGCCGGGGCTCACGTCCAAGAGCATCAGCCCCACCCCTCTTCCCGCCCCGGGCTTAGGTCAAGCCACGCCCCTGGCGGCCAGAGCCTGGGGGTGGGATCGGCTGGATCTGCTCGAGGATGCTTAGCCCAAAGAGGGCCGCGCGTGGGGGTCCAGCCGCCCCAAAACCGTCTTCTGAGCGAGCGTGAAGACTGTGGGTTGCTTCCCAGGAGACAAGCTGGATTGCGCCTGGGGAAACTGACAGCCATGTGGCCGGGGCTCACGTCCAAGAGCATCAGCCCCGCCCCTCTTCCCGGCCCGGGCTTAGGTCAAGCCACGCCCCTGGCGGCCCCAGCCTGGGGGTGGGATCGGCTGGACCTGCTGGCCGACGCTACGCCCAAAGAGGGCCACGCGTGGGGTCCAGCCGCCCTGTAACAGTCTTCTGAGGGACCGTGAAGACTGTGGGTTGCTTCCCAGGAGACAAGCTGGATTGCGCCTGGGGACCCCGGCCACCATGTGGCCGGGGCTCACGTCCAAGAGCGTCAGCCCCGCCCCTCTTCCCGGCCCGGGCTTAGGTCAAGCCACGCCCCTGGCGGCCCCAGCCTGGGGGTGGGATCGGCTGGACCTGCTGGCCGACGCTACGCCCAAAGAGGGCCCCACATGGGAGTGCACCCTCCCCGAAACAGTCTTCTGAGGGAGCGTGAAGACTGTGGGTTGCTTCCCAAGAGACAAGCTGGATTGCGCCTGAGGACCCCGGCCGCCATGTGGCCGGGGCTCACGTCACCGAGCGTCAGCACCGCCCCTCTTCCCGGCCAGGGCTTGGGTCTAGCCACGCCCCTGTCGGCCCCAGCCCGGGGGTGTGATCAGATGGAACTGCTCGCCGATGCTAAGCCCAAAGAGGGCCGCACGTGGAGGTCCAGCCGCCATGACACTGTCTTCCGAGGGAGCGTGAAGACTGTGGGTTGCTTCCCAGGAGACAAGCTGGATTGCGCCTGAGGACGCTGGCCGCCATGTGGCCGGGGCTCACGTGCCCGAGCGTCAGCCCCGCCCCTCTTCCCGGCCCGGGCTTGGGTCTAGCCACGCCCCTGGCGGCCCCAGCCCGGGGGTGGGATCGGCTGGACCTGCTCGGCGACGCTAAGACCTAAGAGGGCCGCACATGGGGGTGCACCCTCCCTGAAACAGTCTTCCGAGGGAGCGTGAAGACTGTGGGTTGCTTCCCAAGAGACAAGCTGGATTGCGCCTGAGGACCCTGGCCTCCATGTGGCCGGGTCTCACGTCCCCAAGCGTCAGCCCCGCCCCTCTTCCCGGCCCGGGCTTGGGTCTAGCCACGACCCTGACGGCCCCAGCCCTGGGGTGGGATCGGCTGGAACTGCTCGCCGACACTAAGGCCAAAGAGGGCCGCAAGTGGGGGTCCAGCCGCCCCAAAACAGTCTTGTGAGGGAGCGTGAAGACTCTGGGTTGCTTCCCAGGAGACAAGCTGGATTGCGCCTGAGGACACTGGCCTCCATGTGGCCGGGGCTCACGTCCCCAAGCGTCAGCCCCGCCCCTCTTCCCGGCCCGGGCTTGGGTCTAGCCACGCCCCTGGTGGCCCCAGCCCTGGGGTGGGATCGGCTGGAACTGCTCGCCGACACTAAGCCCAAAGAGGGCGGCGCGTGGGGGTCCAGCCGCCCCAAAGCAGTCTTCCAAGGGAGCGTGAAGATTGTGGGTTGCTTCCCAGGAGACAAGCTGGATTGCGCCTGGGGACCCCGGCCGCCATGTGGCCGGGGCTCACGTCCCCGAGCGTCAGCCCCGCCCTCTTCCAGGCCCGGGCTTGGGTCTAGCCACGCCCCTAACAGGCCCAGCCCGGGGGTGGGATCGGCTGGACCTGCTCGCCCACGCTAAGCCCTAAGAGGGACGCGCGTTGGGGTGCACCCTCCCCGAAACAGTCTTCTGAGGGAGCGTGAAGACTGTGGGTTGCTTCCCAGGAGACAAGCTGGATTGCGCCTGGGTACCCTGGCCGCCATGTGGCCGGGGCTCACGTGCCAGAGCGTCAGCCCCGCCCCTCTTCCCAGCCCGGGCTTGGGTCTAGCCACGCCCCTGGCGGCACCAGCCCGGGGGTGGGATCCGCTGGACCTGCTGGCCGATGCTAAGCCCAAAGAGGGTGGCGCATGGGGGTCCAGCCGCCCCGAAACAGTCTTCCGAGGGAGCGTGAAGACTGTGGGTTGCTTCCCAGGAGACAAGCTGGAATGCCCCTGGGGACCCCGGCCGCCATGTGGCCGGGGCTCACGTCACCGAGCGTCAGCCCCGCCCCTCTTCCCAGCCCGGGCTTGGGTCTAGCCACGACCCTGACGGCCCCAGGCTGGGGGTGGGATCAGCTGTACCTGCTCGCCCACGCTAAGACCAAAGAGGGCCGCACATGGGGGTGCACCCTCCCCGAAACAGTCTTCCGAGGGAGCGTGAAGACTGTGGGTTGCTTCCCAGGAGACAAGCTGGATTGCGCCTCGGGACCCTGGCCGCCATGTGGCCGGTGCTCACGTCCAAGAGCGTCAGCCCCGCCCCTCTTCCCGGCCCGGACTTGGGTCTAGCCACGCCCCTGGCGGCCCCAGCCTGGGGGTGGGATCGGCTGGACCTGCTCGCCGACACTAAGCCCAAAGAGGGCCGCGCGTGGGGGTCCAGCCGCCCCAAAACAGTCTTCTTAGGGAGCATGAAGACTGTGGGTTGCTTCCCAGGAGACAAGCTGGATTGCGCCTGGGGACCCTGGCCGCCATGTGGCGGGGGCTCACGTCCAAGAGCATCAGCCCCGCCCCTCTTCCCGGCCCGGGCTTGGGTCTAGCCACGCCCCTGGCGGCCCCAGCCCGGGGGTGGGATCCTCTGGACCTGCTGGCTGACACTAAGCCCAAAGAGGGCCCCGCGTGGGGGTCCAGCCACACAGAAACAGTCTTCTGAGGGAGCGTGAAGACTGGGTTGCTTCCCAGGAGACAAGCTGGATTGCGCCTGAGGACGCTGGCCGCCATGTGGCCGGGGCTCACGTGCCCGAGCGTCAGCCCCGCCCCTCTTCCCGGCCCGGGCTTGGGTCTAGCCACGCCCCTGGCGGCCCCAGCCCGGGGGTGGGATCGGCTGGACCTGCTCGCCCACGCTAAGCCCAAAGAGGGCCACACGTAGGGGTCCAGCCTCCACGAAACAGTCTTCTGAGGGAGCGTGAAGACTGTGGGTTGCTTCCCAGGAGACAAGCTGGATTGCGCCTGGGGACCCCGGCCGCCATGTGGCCGGGGCTCACGTCCCCGAGCTTCAGCCCCGCCCCTCTTCCCGGCCCGGGCTTGGTTCTAGCCACGCCCCTGGAGGCCCCAGCCCGGGGGTGGGTTCGGCTGGACCTGCTCGCCCACGCTAAGCCCAAAGAGGGCCACACGTAGGGGTCCAGCCTCCACGAAATAGTCTTCTGAGGGAGCGTGAAGACTGTGGGTTGCTTCCCAGGAGACAAGCTGGATTGCGCCTGGGGACCCCGGCCGCCATGTGGCCGGGTCTCACGTCCCCAAAAGTCAGCCCCGCCCCTCTTCCCGGCCAGGGCTTGGGTCTAGCCACGCCCCTGGCGGCCGCAGCCCAGGGTGGGATCGGCTGGATCTGCTCGCCCACGCTAAGCCCAAAGAGGGCCGCGCATGGGGGTCCAGCCGCCCTGTAACAGTCTTCTGAGGGAGCGTGAAGACTGTGGGTTGCTTCCCAGGAGACAAACTGGATTGAGCCTGGGGACACTGACAGCCATGTGGCCGGGGCTCACGTCCAAGAGCATCAGCCCCGCCCCTCTTCCCGGCCCGGGCTTAGGTCAAGCCACGCCCCTGGCGGCCCCAGCCTGGGGGTGGGATCAGCTGGACCTGCTGGCCGACGCTAAGCCCAAAGAGGGCCACGCGTGGGGTCCAGCCGCCCTGTAACAGTCTTCTGAGGGACCGTGAAGACTGTGGGTTGCTTCCCAGGAGACAAGCTGGATTGCGCCTGGGGACCCCGGCCACCATGTGGCCGGGGCTCACGTCCAAGAGCGTCAGCCCCGCCCCTCTTCCCGGCCCGGGCTTCGGTATAGCCACGCCGCTGGAGGCCCCAGCCCGGGGGTGGGATCGGCTGGACCTGCTCGCCCACGCTAAGCCCAAAGAGGGCCCCACATGGGAGTGCACCCTCCCCGAAACAGTCTTCTGAGGGAGCGTGAAGACTGTGGGTTGCTTCCCAAGAGACAAGCTGGATTGCGCCTGAGGACCCCGGCCGCCATGTGACCGGGGCTCACGTCACCGAGCGTCAGCACCGCCCCTCTTCCCGGCCAGGGCTTGGGTCTAGCCACGCCCCTGTCGGCCCCAGCCCGGGGGTGTGATCAGATGGAACTGCTCGCCGATGCTAAGCCCAAAGAGGGCCGCACGTGGAGGTCCAGCCGCCATGACACTGTCTTCCGAGGGAGCGTGAAGACTGTGGGTTGCTTCCCAGGAGACAAGCTGGATTGCGCCTGAGGACGCTGGCCGCCATGTGGCCGGTGCTCACGTCCAAGAGCGTCAGCCCCACCCCTCTTCCCGGCCCGGGCTTGGGTCTAGCCACGCCCCTGGCGGCCCCAGCCCGGGGGTGGGATCGGCAGGACATGCTCGGCGACGCTAAGACCTAAGAGGGCCGCGCGTGGGGGTCCAACTGCCATGAAATTGTTTTCCGAGGGAGCGTGAAGACTGTGGGTTGCTTCCCAAGAGACAAGCTGGATTGCAACTGGGGACCCCGGCCGCCATGTGGCCAGGGCTCACGTCCCCGAGCATCAGCCCCGCCCTCTTCCAGGCCCGGGCTTGGGTCTAGCCACGCCCCTGGTGGCCCCAGCCCGGGGGTGGGATCGGCTGGACCTGCTCGCCAACACTAAGCCCAAAGAGGGCCGCACGAGGTGGTCCAGCCACCCCGAAACAGTCTTCCGAGGGAGCGTGTAGACTGTGGGTTGCTTCCCAAGAGACAAGCTGGATTGCGCCTGAGGACCCCGGCCGCCATGTGGCCGGGGCTCACGTCCCCGAGCGTCAGCACAGCCCCTCTTCCCAGCCGGGCTTGGGTCTAGCCACGCCCCTGGCGGCCCCAGCCCGGGGGTGGGATCCACTGGACCTGCTGGCCGATGCTAAGCCCAAAGAGGGCCGCGCATGGGGGTCCAGCCGCCCTGAAACAGTCTTCTGAGGGAGCGTGAAGACTGTGGGTTGCTTCCCAGGAGACAAGCTGGAATGCACCTGGGGACCCCGGCCGCCATGTGGCCGGGGCTCACGTCCCCAAGCGTCAGCCCCGACCCTCTTCCCAGCCCGGGCTTGGGTCTAGCCACGCCCCTGACGGCCCCAGCCTGGGGGTGGGATCAGCTGTACCTGCTCGCCCACGCTAAGACCAAAGAGGGCCGCACATGGGGGTGCACCCTCCCCGAAACAGTCTTCCGAGGGAGCGTGAAGACTGTGGGTTGCTTCCCAAGAGACAAGCTGGATTGCGCCTGAGGACCCTGGCCTCCATGTGGCCGGGGCTCACGTAACCAAGCGTCAGCCCCGCCCCTCTTCCCGGCCCGGGCTTGGGTCTAGCCACGACCCTGACGGCCCCAGCCCTGGGGTGGGATCGGCTGGAACTGCTCGCCGACACTAAGGCCAAAGAGGGCCGCAAGTGGGGGTCCAGCCGCACCAAAACAGTCTTCTGAGGGAGCGTGAAGACTCTGGGTTGCTTCCCAGGAGACAAGCTGGATTGCGCCTGAGGACACTGGCCTCCATGTGGCCGGGGCTCACGTCCCCAAGCGTCAGCCCCGCCCCTCTTCCCGGCCCGGGCTTGGGTCTAGCCACGCCCCTGGTGGCCCCAGCCCTGGGGTGGGATCGGCTGGAACTGCTCGCCGACACTAAGCCCAAAGAGGGCCGCGCGTGGGGGTCCAGCCGCCCCAAAGCAGTCTTCCAAGGGAGCGTGAAGATTGTGGGTTGCTTCCCAGGAGACAAGCTGGATTGCGCCTGGGGACCCCGGCCGCCATGTGGCCGGGGCTCACGTCCCCGAGCGTCAGCCCCGCCCTCTTCCAGGCCCGGGCTTGGGTCTAGCCACGCCCCTAACAGGCCCAGCCTGGGGGTGGGATCGGCTGGACCTGCTCGCCCACGCTAAGCCCTAAGAGGGACGCGCGTTGGGGTGCACCCTCCCCGAAACAGTCTTCTGAGGGAGCGTGAAGACTGTGGGTTGCTTCCCAGGAGACAAGCTGGATTGCGCCTGGGTACCCTGGCCGCCATGTAGCCGGGGCTCACGTGCCCGAGCGTCAGCCCCGCCCCTCTTCCCAGCCCGGGCTTGGGTCTAGCCACGCCCCTGGCGGCACCAGCCCGGGGGTGGGATCCGCTGGACCTGCTGGCCGATGCTAAGCCCAAAGAGGGTGGCGCATGGGGGTCCAGCCGCCCCGAAACAGTCTTCCGAGGGAGCGTGAAGACTGTGGGTTGCTTCCCAGGAGACAAGCTGGAATGCCCCTGGGGACCCCGGCCGCCATGTGGCAGGGGCTCACGTCCCCGAGCGTCAGCCCCGCCCCTCTTCCCAGCCCGGGCTTGGGTCTAGCCACGACCCTGACGGCCCCAGGCTGGGGGTGGGATCAGCTGTACCTGCTCGCCCACGCTAAGACCAAAGAGGGCCGCACATGGGGGTGCACCCTCCCCGAAACAGTCTTCCGAGGGAGCGTGAAGACTGTGGGTTGCTTCCCAAGAGACAAGCTGGATTGCGCCTGAGGACCCTGGCCTCCATGTGGCCGGAACTCACGTCCCCAAGCGTCAGCCCCGCCCCTCTTCCCGGCCAGGGCTTGGGACTAGCCACGCCCCTGACGGCCCCAGCCCGGGGGTGGGATCGGCTGGAACTGCTCGCCGACACTAAGGCCAAAGAGGGCCGCAAGTGGGGGTCCAGCCGCACCAAAACAGTCTTCTGAGGGAGCATGAAGACTGTGGGTTGCTTCCCAGGAGACAAGCTGGATTGCGCCTGGGGACCCTGGCCGCCATGTGGCCGGGGCTCACGTCCAAGAGCATCAGCCCCGCCCCTCTTCCCGGCCCGGGCTTGGGTCTAGCCACGCCCCTGGCGGCCCCAGCCCGGGGGTGGGATCCTCTGGACCTGCTCGCCCACGCTAAGCCCAAAGAGGGCCACACGTAGGGGTCCAGCCTCCACGAAACAGTCTTCTGAGGGAGCGTGAAGACTGTGGGTTGCTTCCCAGGAGACAACCTGGATTGCGCCTGAGGACGCTGGCCGCCATGTGGCCGGGGCTCACGTGCCCGAGCGTCAGCACAGCCCCTCTTCCCGGCCCGGGCTTGGGTCTAGCCACGCCCCTGGCGGCCCCAGCCCGGGGGTGGGATCGGCTGGACCTGCTCGGCGACGCTAAGACCTAAGAGGGCCGCGCGTGGGGGTCCAACTGCCATGAAATTGTTTTCCGAGGGAGCGTGAAGACTGTGGGTTGCTTCCCAGGAGACAAGTTGGATTGCACCTGGGGAACCCGGCCGCCATGTGGCCGGGGCTCACGTCCAAGAGCGTCAGCCCCGCCCCTCTTCCCGGCCCGGGCTTGGGTCTAGCCACGCCCCTGGCGGCCCCAGCCCGGGGGTGGGATCCTCTGTACCTGCTTGCCGACGCTAAGCCCAAAGAGGGCCGCGCATGGGGGTGCACCCTCCCCGAAACAGTCTTCTGAGGGAGCGTGAAGACTGTGGGTTGCTTCCCAGGAGACAAGCTGGATTGCGCCTGGGGACCCCGGCCGCCATGTGGCCGGGTCTCACGTCCCCAAAAGTCAGCACCGCCCCTCTTCCCGGCCAGGGCTTGGGTCTAGCCACGCCCCTGGCGGCCCCAGCCCAGGGTGGGATCGGCTGGATCTGCTCGCCCACGCTAAGCCCAAAGAGGGCCGCGCATGGGGGTCCAGCCGCCCTGTAACAGTCTTCTGAGGGAGCGTGAAGACTGTGGGTTGCTTCCCAGGAGACAAACTGGATTGAGCCTGGGGACACTGACAGCCATGTGGCCGGGGCTCACGTCCAAGAGCATCAGCCCCACCCCTCTTCCCGGCCCGGGCTTAGGTCAAGCCACGCCCCTGGCGGCCCCAGCCTGGGGGTGGGATCGGCTGGATCTGCTCGCCGATGCTTAGCCCAAAGAGGGCCGCGCGTGGGGGTCCAGCCGCCCCAAAACCGTCTTCTGAGCGAGCGTGAAGACTGTGGGTTGCTTCCCAGGAGACAAGCTGGATTGCGCCTGGGGAAACTGACAGCCATGTGGCCGGGGCTCACGTCCAAGAGCATCAGCCCCGCCCCTCTTCCCGGCCCGGGCTTAGGTCAAGCCACGCCCCTGGCGGCCCCAGCCTGGGGGTGGGATCGGCTGGACCTGCTGGCCGACGCTAAGCTCAAAGAGGGCCACGCGTGGGGTCCAGCCGCCCTGTAACAGTCTTCTGAGGGACCGTGAAGACTGTGGGTTGCTTCCCAGGAGACAAGCTGGATTGCGCCTGGGGACCCCGGCCACCATGTGGCCGGGGCTCACGTCCAAGAGCGTCAGCCCCGCCCCTCTTCCCGGCCCGGGCTTCGGTATAGCCACGCCACTGGAGGCCCCAGCCCGGGGGTGGGATCGGCTGGACCTGCTCGCCCACGCTAAGCCCAAAGAGGGCCCCACATGGGAGTGCACCCTCCCCGAAACAGTCTTCTGAGGGAGCGTGAAGACTGTGGGTTGCTTCCCAAGAGACAAGCTGGATTGCGCCTGAGGACCCCGGCCGCCATGTGGCCGGGGCTCACGTCACCGAGCGTCAGCACCGCCCCTCTTCCCGGCCAGGGCTTGGGTCTAGCCACGCCCCTGGCGGCCCCAGCCCGGGGGTGTGATCAGATGGAACTGCTCGCCGATGCTAAGCCCAAAGAGGGCCGCACGTGGAGGTCCAGCCGCCATGACACTGTCTTCCGAGGGAGCGTGAAGACTGTGGGTTGCTTCCCAGGAGACAAGCTGGATTGCGCCTGAGGACGCTGGCCGCCATGTGGCCAGGTCTCACGTCTCCGAGTGTCAGCCCCGCCCCTCTTCCCGGCCCGGGCTTGGGTCTAGCCACGCCCCTGGCGGCCCCAGCCCGGGGGTGGGATCGGCTGGACCTGCTCGGCGACGCTAAGACCTAAGAGGGCCGCGCGTGGGGGTCCAACTGCCATGAAATTGTTTTCCGAGGGAGCGTGAAGACTGTGGGTTGCTTCCCAAGAGACAAGCTGGATTGCAACTGGGGACCCCGGCCGCCATGTGGCCAGGGCTCACGTCCCCGAGCATCAGCCCCGCCCTCTTCCAGGCCCGGGCTTGGGTCTAGCCACGCCCCTGGTGGCCCCAGCCCGGGGGTGGGATCGGCTGGACCTGCTCGCCAACACTAAGCCCAAAGAGGGCCGCAGGAGGTGGTCCAGCCACCCCGAAACAGTCTTCCGAGGTAGCGTGTAGACTGTGGGTTGCTTCCCAAGAGACAAGCTGGATTGCGCCTGAGGACCCCGGCCGCCATGTGGCCGGGGCTCACGTCCCCGAGCGTCAGCACAGCCCCTCTTCCCAGCCGGGCTTGGGTCTAGCCACGCCCCTGGCGGCCCCAGCCCGGGGGTGGGATCCACTGGACCTGCTGGCCGATGCTAAGCCCAAAGAGGGCCGCGCATGGGGGTCCAGCCGCCCCGAAACAGTCTTCTGAGGGAGCGTGAAGACTGTGGGTTGCTTCCCAGGAGACAAGCTGGAATGCACCTGGGGACCCCGGCCGCCATGTGGCCGGGGCTCACGTCCCAGAGCATCAGCCCCGACCCTCTTCCCAGCCCGGGCTTGGGTCTAGCCACGCCCCTGGCGGCCCCAGCCCGGGGGTGGGATCGGCTGGACCTGCTCGCCGACGCTAAGACCAAAGAGGGCCGCACATGGGGGTGCACCCTCCCCGAAACAGTCTTCCGAGGGAGCGTGAAGACTGTGGGTTGCTTCCCAAGAGACAAGCTGGATTGCGCCTGAGAACCCTTCCTCCATGTGGCCGGGGCTCACGTCCCCAAGCGTCAGCCCCGCCCCTCTTCCCGGCCCGGGCTTGGGTCTAGCCACGACCCTGACGGCCCCAGCCCTGGGGTGGGATCGGCTGGAACTGCTCGCCGACACTAAGGCCAAAGAGGGCCGCGCGTGGGGGTCCAACTGCCATGAAATTGTTTTCCGAGGGAGCGTGAAGACTGTGGGTTGCTTCCCAGGAGACAAGTTGGATTGCACCTGGGGAACCCGGCCGCCATGTGGCCGGGGCTCACGTCCAAGAGCGTCAGCCCCGCCCCTCTTCCCGGCCCGGGCTTGGGTCTAGCCACGCCCCTGTCGGCCCCAGCCCGGGGGTGGGATCCTCTGTACCTGCTTGCCGACACTAAGCCCAAAGAGGGCCGCGCATGGGGGTGCACCCTCCCCGAAACAGTCTTCTGAGGGAGCGTGAAGACTGTGGGTTGCTTCCCAGGAGACAAGCTGGATTGCGCCTGGGTACCCTGGCCGCCATGTGGCCGGGGCTCACGTGCCAGAGCGTCAGCCCCGCCCCTCTTCCCAGCCCGGGCTTGGGTCTAGCCACGCCCCTGGCGGCACCAGCCCGGGGGTGGGATCCGCTGGACCTGCTGGCCGATGCTAAGCCCAAAGAGGGTGGCGCATGGGGGTCCAACCGCCCCGAAACAGTCTTCTGAGGGAGCGTGAAGACTGTGGGTTGCTTCCCAAGAGACAAGCTGGAATGCCCCTGGGGACCCCGGCCGGCATGTGGCCAGGGCTCACGTCCCCGAGCGTCAGCCCCGCCCCTCTTCCCAGCCCGGGCTTGGGTCTTGCCACGACCCTGACGGCCCCAGGCTGGGGGTGGGATCAGGTGTACCTGCTCGCCCACGCTAAGACCAAAGAGGGCCGCACATGGGGGTGCACCCTCCCCGAAACAGTCTTCCGAGGGAGCGTGAAGACTGTGGGTTGCTTCCCAAGAGACAAGCTGGATTGCGCCTGAGGACCCTGGCCTCCATGTGGCCGGAACTCACGTCCCCAAGCGTCAGCCCCGCCCCTCTTTCCGGCCCGGGCTTGGGTCTAGCCACGCCCCTGGCGGCCCCAGCCCGGGGGTGGGATCCGCTGGACCTGCTTGCCGACGCTAAGCCCAAAGAGGGCCGCGCATGGGGGTGCACCCTCCCCGAAACAGTCTTCTGAGGGAGCGTGAAGACTGTTGGTTGCTTCCCAGGAGACAAGCTTGATTGCGCCTGGGGACCCTGGCCGCCATGTGGCCGGGGCTCAATCCCCGAGCGTCAGCCCCACCCCTCTTCCCGGCCCGGGCTTGGGTCTAGCCACGCCCCTGGCGGCCCCAGCCCGGGGGTAGGATCGGCTGGACCTGCTCGCCCACGCTAAGCCCAAAGAGGGCCGCACGTAGGGGTCCAACCGCCATGAAATTGTTTTCCGAGGGAGCGTGAAGACTGTGGGTTGCTTCCCAGGAGACAAGCTGGATTGCACCTGGGGACCCTGGCCGCCATGTGGCCGGGGCTCACCTCCAAGAGCATCAGCCCCGCCCCTCTTCCCGGCCCGGGCTTGGTTCTAGCCACGCCCCTGGCGGCCCCAGCCCGGGGATGGGATCGGCTGGACCTGCTCGCCCACACTAAGCCCAAAGAGGGCCGCACATGGGGGTCCAGCCGTCCCGAAACAGTCTTCCGAGGGAGCATGAAGACTGTGGGTTGCTTCCCAGGAGACAAGCTGGATTGCGCCTGGGGACCCTGGCCGCCATGTGGCCAGGGCTCACGTCCCCGAGCGTCAGCCCCGCCCCTCTTCCTTGCCCGGGTTGGGTCTAGCCACGCCCCTGGCGGCCCCAGCCCAAGGGTGGGATCCTCTGTACCTGCTTGCCGAGGCTAAGCCCAAATAGGGCCGAGCATGGGGGTGCACCCTCCCCGAAACAGTCTTCTGAGGGAGCGTGAAGACTGTGGGTTGCTTCCCAGGAGACAAGCTGGATTGCGCCTGGGGACCCTGGCCGCCATGTGGCCGGGGCTCAATCCCCGAACGTCAGCCCCGCCCCTCTTCCCGGCCCGGGCTTGGGTCTAGCCACGCCCCTGGCGGCCCCAGCCCGGGGGTGGGATCGGCTGGACCTGCTCGCCCTGGCTAAGCCCAAAGAGGGCCACACGTAGGGGTCCAGCCTCCACGAAACAGTCTTCTGAGGGAGCGTGAAGACTGTGGGTTGCTTCCCAGGAGACAAGCTGGATTGCGCCTGGGGACCCCGGCCGCCATGTGGCCGGGGCTCACGTCCCCGAGCTTCAGCCCCGCCCCTCTTCCCGGCCCGGGCTTGGTTCTAGCCACGCCCCTGGAGGCCCCAGCCCGGGGGTGGGTTCGGCTGGACCTGCTCGCCGATGCTAAGCCCAAAGATGGCCGCGCGTGGGGGTCCAACCGCCATGAAATTGTTTTCCGAGGGAGCGTGAAGACTGTGGGTTGCTTCCCAGGAGACAAGCTGGATTGCACCTGGGGACCCCGGCCGCCATGTGGCCGGGGCTCACGTCCAAGAGCGTCAGCCCCGCCCCTCTTCCCGGCCCGGGCTTGGGTCTAGCCACGCCCCTGGCGGCCCCAGCCCGGGGATGGGATCAGCTGGACCTGCTCGCCCACACTAAGCCCAAAGAGGGCCGCACATGGGGGTCCAGCCGCCCCAAAACAGTCTTCCGAGGGAGCATGAAGACTGTGGGTTGCTTCCCAGGAGACAAGCTGGATTGCGCCTGGGTACCCTGGCCGCCATGTGGCCAGGGCTCACGTCCCCGAGCGTCAGCCCCGCCCCTCTTCCTTGCCCGGGTTGGGTCTAGCCACGCCCCTGGCGGCCCCAGCCCGGGGGTGGGATCCTCTGTACCTGCTTGCCGACGCTAAGCCCAAAGAAGGCCGCGCATGGGGGTGCACCCTCCCCGAAACAGTCTTCAGAGGGAGCGTGAAGACTCTGGGTTGCTTCCCAGGAGACAAGCTGGATTGCGCCTGAGGACACTGGCCTCCATGTGGCCGGGGCTCACGTCCCCAAGCGTCAGCCCCGCCCCTCTTCCCGGCCCGGGCTTGGGTCTAGCCACGCCCCTGGTGGCCCCAGCCCGGGGGTGGGATCGGCTGGACCTGCTCGCCCACGCTAAGCCCAAAGAGGGCGGCGCGTGGGGGTCCAGCCGCCCCAAAGCAGTCTTCCAAGGGAGCGTGAAGATTGTGGGTTGCTTCCCAGGAGACAAGCTGGATTGCACCTGGGGACCCCGGCCGCCATGTGGCCGGGGCTCACGTCCAAGAGCGTCAGCCCCGCCCCTCTTCCCGGCCCGGGCTTGGTTCTAGCCACGCCCCTGGCGGCCCCAGCCCGGGGATGGGATCGGCTGGACCTGCTCGCCCACACTAAGCCCAAAGAGGGCCGCACATGGGGGTCCAGCCGTACCGAAACAGTCTTCCGAGGGAGCATGAAGACTGTGGGTTGCTTCCCAGGAGACAAGCTGGATTGCGCCTGGGGACCCTGGCCGCCATGTGGCCAGGGCTCACGTCCAGGAGCGTCAGCCCCGCCCCTCTTCCTTGCCCGGGTTGTGTCTAGCCACGCCCCTGGCGGCCCCAGCCCGGGGGTGGGATCCTCTGTACCTGCTTGCCGACGCTAAGCCCAAAGAGGGCCGCGCATGGGGGTGCACCCTCCCCGAAACAGTCTTCCGAGGGAGCGTGAAGAATGTGGGTTGCTTCCCAGGAGACAAGCTTGATTGCGCCTGGGGACCCTGGCCGCCATGTGGCCGGGGCTCAATCCCCGAACGTCAGCCCCGCCCCTCTTCCCGGCCCGGGCTTGGGTCTAGCCACGCCCCTGGCGGCCCCAGCCCGGGGGTGGGATCCGCTGGACCGGCTCGCCCACGCTAAGCCCAAAGAGGGCCGCGCGTTTAGGTCCACACCCCATGAAACTGTCTTCCGAGGGAGCGTGAAGACTGTGGGTTGCTTCCCAGGAGACAAGCTGGATTGCGCCTGGGGACTCCGGCCGCCATGTGGCCGGGGCTCACGTCCCCGAGCTTCAGCCCCGCCCCTCTTCCCGGCCCGGGCTTGGGTCTAGCCACGCCCCTGGCGGCCCCAGCCCGGGGGTGGGATCGGCTGGACCTGCTCGCCCACGCTAAGCCCAAAGAGGGCCGTGAGTGGGGGTCCAACTGCCATGAAATTGTTTTCCGAGCTAGCGTGAAGACTGTGGGTTGCTTCCCAGGAGACAAGGTGGATTGCACCTGGGGACCCCGGCCGCCATGTGGCCGGGGCTCACGTCCCAGAGCGTCAGCCCCGCCCCTCTTCCCGGCCCGGGCTTGGGTCTAGCCACGCCCCTGGCGGCCCCAGCCCGGGGGTGGGATCGGCTGGACCTGCTTGCCGACGCTAAGCCCAAAGAGGGCGGCGCGTGGGGGTCCAGCCGCCCCAAAACAGTCTTCTGAGGGAGCGTGAAGACTGTGGGTGGCTTCCCAGGAGACAAGATGGATTGTGCCTGGGGACACTGAGAGCCATGTTGCCGGGGCTCACGTCCAAGAGCATCAGCCCCGCCCCTCTTCCCGGCCTGGGCTTAGGTCAAGCCACGCCCCTGGCGGCCCCAGCCTGGGGGTGGGATCGGCTGGACCTGCTCGCCGACACTAAGCCCAAAGAGGGCCCCGCATGGGGGTCCAGCAACCCCGAAACAGACTTCAGAGGGAGCGTGAAGACTGTGGGTTGCTTCCCAGGAGACAAGCTGGATTGCGCCTGGGGACCCTGGCCGCCATGTGGCCGGGGCTCACGTCCAAGAGCATCAGCCCCGCCCCTCTTCCCGGCCCGGGCTTGGTTCTAGCCACGCCCCTGGCGGCCCCAGCGCGGGGGTGGGTTCGGCTGGACCTGCTCGCCGATGCTAAGCCCAAAGATGGCCGCGCGTGGGGGTCCAACCGCCATGAAATTGTTTTCCGAGGGAGCGTGAAGACTGTGGGTTGCTTCCCAGGAGACAAGGTGGATTGCACCTGGGGACCCCGGCCGCCATGTGGCCGGGGCTCACGTCCAAGAGCGTCAGCCCCGCCCCTCTTCCCGGCCCGGGCTTGGTTCTAGCCACGCCCCTGGCGGCCCCAGCCCGGGGATGGGATCGGCTGGACCTGCTCGTCGACGCTAAGCCCAAAGAGGGCCGCACATGGGGGTCCAGCCGTCCCGAAACAGTCTTCCGAGGGAGCATGAAGACTGTGGGTTGCTTCCCAGGAGACAAGCTGGATTGCGCCTGGGGACCCCGGCCGCCATGTGGCCAGGGCTCACGTCCCCGAGCGTCAGCCCCGCCCCTCTTCCTTGCCGGGTTGGGTCTAGCCACGCCCCTGGCGGCCCCAGCCCGGGGGTGGGATCGGCTGGACCTGCTCGCCCATGCTAAGCCCAAAGAGGGCCGCACGTAGGGGTCCAGCCTCCACGAAACAGTCTTCTGAGGGAGCGTGAAGACTGTGGGTTGCTTCCCAGGAGACAAGCTGGATTGCGCCTGGGGACCACGGCCGCCATGTGTCCGGGGGCTCACGTCCAAGAGCGTCAGCCCCGCCCCTCTTCCCGGCCCGGGCTTGGGTCTAGCCACACCCCTGGCGGCCCCAGCCCGGGGGTGGAATCAGATGGACCTGCTCGCCCACGCTAAGCCCAAAGTGGGCTGCGCGTGGGGGTCCAGCCGCCCCAAAACAGTCTTCCGAGGGAGCGTGAAGACTGTGGGTTGCTTCCCAGGAGACAAGCTGGATTGCGCCTGGGGACCCTGGCCGCCATGTGGCCGGGGCTCACATCCCCGAGCGTCAGCCCCGCACTCTTCCAGGCCCGGGCTTGGGTCTATCCACGCCCCTGACGGCCCCAGCCCGGGGGTGGGATCGGCTGGAACTGCTTGCCGACGCTAAGCCCAAAGAGGGCCGCACATGGGGGTCCAGCCGCCCCGAAACAGCCTTCCGAGGGAGCGTGAAGACTGTGGGTTGCTTCCCAAGAGACAAGCTGGATTGCGCCTGGGGACCCCAGCCGCCATGTGGCCGGGGCTCACGTCCCAGAGCATCAGCCCCGACCCTCTTCCCAGCCCGGGCTTGGGTCTAGCCACGCCCCTGACGGCCCCAGCCTGGGGGTGGGATCAGCTGTACCTGCTCGCCCACGCTAAGACCAAAGAGGGCCGCACATGTGGGTGCACCCTCCCCGAAACAGTCTTCCGAGGGAGCGTGAAGTCTGTGGGTTGCTTCCCAGGAGACAAGCTGGATTGCGCCTGGGTACCCTGGCCGCCATGTGGCCGGGGCTCACGTCCCCGAGCGTCAGCCCCGCCCCTCTTCCCAGCCCAGGCTTGGGTCTAGCCACGACCCTGACGGCCCCAGGCTGGGGGTGGGATCGGCTGTACCTGCTCGCCCACGCTAAGACCAAAGAGGGCCGCACATGGGGGTGCACCCTCCCCGAAACAGTCTTCCGAGGGAGCGTGAAGACTGTGGGTTGCTTCCCAAGAGACAAGCTGGATTGCGCCTGAGGACCTTGGCCTCCATGTGGCCGGAACTCACGTCCCCAAGCGTCAGCCCCGCCCCTCTTCCCGGCCAGGGCTTGGGACTAGCCACGCCCCTGACGGCCCCAGCCCGGGGGTGGGATCGGCTGGAACTGCTCGCCGACACTAAGGCCAAAGAGGGCCGCAAGTGGGGGTCCAGCCGCACCAAAACAGTCTTCCCGAGGGAGCGTGAAGACTGTGGGTTGCTTCCCAGGAGACAAGCTGGATTGCGCCTCGGGACCCTGGCCGCCATGTGGCCGGGGCTCACGTCCAAGAGCGTTAGCCCCGCCCCTCTTCCCGGCCCGGACTTGGGTCTAGCCACGCCCCTGGCGGCCCCAGCCTGGGGGTGGGATCGGCTGGACCTGCTCGCCGACACTAAGCCCAAAGAGGGCCGCGCGTGGGGGTCCAGCCGCCCCAAAACAGTCTTCTGAGGGAGCATGAAGACTGTGGGTTGCTTCCCAGGAGACAAGCTGGATTGCGCCTGATGACCCTGGCCGCCATGTGGCCGGGGCTCACGTCCCCGAGCGTCAGCCCCGCCCCTCTTCCCGGCCCGGGCTTGGGTCTAGCCACGCCCCTGGCGGCCCCAGCCCGGGGGTGGGATCCTCTGGACCTGCTGGCCGACACTAAGCCCAAAGAGGGCCGCGCGTGGGGTCCAGCCGCCCTGTAACAGTCTTCTGAGGGACCGTGAAGACTGTGGGTTGCTTCCCAGGAGACAAGCTGGATTGCGCCTGGGGACCCCGGCCACCATGTGGCCGGGGCTCAATCCCCGAGCGTCAGCCCCACCCCTCTTCCCGGCCAGGGCTTGGGTCTAGCCACGCCCCTGGCGGCCCCAGCCCGGGGGTGGGATCGGCTGGACCTGCTCGCCCACGCTAAGCCCAAAGAGGGCTGCACGTAGGGGTCCAACCGCCATGAAATTGTTTTCCGAGGGAGCGTGAAGACTGTGGGTGGCTTCCCAGGAGACAAGATGGATTGTGCCTGGGGACACTGAGAGCCATGTTGCCGGGGCTCACGTCCAAGAGCATCAGCCCCGCCCCTCTTCCCGGCCTGGGCTTAGGTCAAGCCACGCCCCTGGCGGCCCCAGCCTGGGGGTGGGATCGGCTGGACCTGCTCGCCGACACTAAGCCCAAAGAGGGCCCCGCATGGGGGTCCAGCAACCCCGAAACAGACTTCAGAGGGAGCGTGAAGACTGTGGGTTGCTTCCCAGGAGACAAGCTGGATTGCGCCTGGGGACCCTGGCCGCCATGTGGCCGGGGCTCACGTCCAAGAGCATCAGCCCCGCCCCTCTTCCCGGCCCGGGCTTGGTTCTAGCCACGCCCCTGGCGGCCCCAGCCCGGGGGTGGGTTCGGCTGGACCTGCTCGCCGATGCTAAGCCCAAAGATGGCCGCGCGTGGGGGTCCAACCGCCATGAAATTGTTTTCCGAGGGAGCGTGAAGACTGTGGGTTGCTTCCCAGGAGACAAGGTGGATTGCACCTGGGGACCCCGGCCGCCATGTGGCCGGGGCTCACGTCCAAGAGCGTCAGCCCCGCCCCTCTTCCCGGCCCGGGCTTGGTTCTAGCCACGCCCCTGGCGGCCCCA
Organism: Ochotona curzoniae; assembly: GCF_017591425.1. Lineage (NCBI taxonomy): Eukaryota > Metazoa > Chordata > Mammalia > Lagomorpha > Ochotonidae > Ochotona > Ochotona curzoniae. Next base: position 68,514 of record NW_024465782.1, read on the forward strand.
GCCCGGGGATGGGATCGGCTGGACCTGCTCGTCGACGCTAAGCCCAAAGAGGGCCGCACATGGGGGTCCAGCCGTCCCGAAACAGTCTTCCGAGGGAGCATGAAGACTGTGGGTTGCTTCCCAGGAGACAAGCTGGATTGCGCCTGGGGACCCCGGCCGCCATGTGGCCAGGGCTCACGTCCCCGAGCGTCAGCCCCGCCCCTCTTCCTTGCCGGGTTGGGTCTAGCCACGCCCCTGGCGGCCCCAGCCCGGGGGTGGGATCGGCTGGACCTGCTCGCCCATGCTAAGCCCAAAGAGGGCCGCACGTAGGGGTCCAGCCTCCACGAAACAGTCTTCTGAGGGAGCGTGAAGACTGTGGGTTGCTTCCCAGGAGACAAGCTGGATTGCGCCTGGGGACCACGGCCGCCATGTGTCCGGGGGCTCACGTCCAAGAGCGTCAGCCCCGCCCCTCTTCCCGGCCCGGGCTTGGGTCTAGCCACACCCCTGGCGGCCCCAGCCCGGGGGTGGAATCAGATGGACCTGCTCGCCCACGCTAAGCCCAAAGTGGGCTGCGCGTGGGGGTCCAGCCGCCCCAAAACAGTCTTCCGAGGGAGCGTGAAGACTGTGGGTTGCTTCCCAGGAGACAAGCTGGATTGCGCCTGGGGACCCTGGCCGCCATGTGGCCGGGGCTCACATCCCCGAGCGTCAGCCCCGCACTCTTCCAGGCCCGGGCTTGGGTCTATCCACGCCCCTGACGGCCCCAGCCCGGGGGTGGGATCGGCTGGAACTGCTTGCCGACGCTAAGCCCAAAGAGGGCCGCACATGGGGGTCCAGCCGCCCCGAAACAGCCTTCCGAGGGAGCGTGAAGACTGTGGGTTGCTTCCCAAGAGACAAGCTGGATTGGCCTGGGGACCCCAGCCGCCATGTGGCCGGGGCTCACGTCCCAGAGCATCAGCCCCGACCCTCTTCCCAGCCCGGGCTTGGGTCTAGCCACGCCCCTGACGGCCCCAGCCTGGGGGTGGGATCAGCTGTACCTGCTCGCCCACGCTAAGACCAAAGAGGGCCGCACATGTGGGTGCACCCTCCCCGAAACAGTCTTCCGAGGGAGCGTGAAGACTGTGGGTTGCTTCCCAAGAGACAAGCTGGATTGCGCCTGAGGACCCTGGCCTCCATGTGGCCGGGGCTCACGTCCCCAAGCGTCAGCCCCGCCCCTCTTCCCGGCCCGGGCTTGGGTCTAGCCACGACCCTGACGGCCCCAGCCCTGGGGTGGGATCGGCTGGAACTGCTCGCCGACACTAAGGCCAAAGAGGGCCGCAAGTGGGGGTCCAGCCGCACCAAAACAGTCTTCTGAGGGAGCGTGAAGACTGTGGGTTGCTTCCCAGGAGACAAGCTGGATTGCGCCTGGGTACCCTGGCCGCCATGTGGCCGGGGCTCACGTCCCCGAGCGTCAGCCCCGCCCCTCTTCCCAGCCCGGGCTTGGGTCTAGCCACGACCCTGACGGCCCCAGGCTGGGGGTGGGATCGGCTGTACCTGCTCGCCCACGCTAAGACCAAAGAGGGCCGCACATGGGGGTGCACCCTCCCCGAAACAGTCTTCCGAGGGAGCGTGAAGACTGTGGGTTGCTTCCCAAGAGACAAGCTGGATTGCGCCTGAGGACCTTGGCCTCCATGTGGCCGGAACTCACGTCCCCAAGCGTCAGCCCCGCCCCTCTTCCCGGCCAGGGCTTGGGACTAGCCACGCCCCTGACGGCCCCAGCCCGGGGGTGGGATCGGCTGGAACTGCTCGCCGACACTAAGGCCAAAGAGGGCCGCAAGTGGGGGTCCAGCCGCACCAAAACAGTCTTCCCGAGGGAGCGTGAAGACTGTGGGTTGCTTCCCAGGAGACAAGCTGGATTGCGCCTCGGGACCCTGGCCGCCATGTGGCCGGGGCTCACGTCCAAGAGCGTTAGCCCCGCCCCTCTTCCCGGCCCGGACTTGGGTCTAGCCACGCCCCTGGCGGCCCCAGCCTGGGGGTGGGATCGGCTGGACCTGCTCGCCGACACTAAGCCCAAAGAGGGCCGCGCGTGGGGGTCCAGCCGCCCCAAAACAGTCTTCTGAGGGAGCATGAAGACTGTGGGTTGCTTCCCAGGAGACAAGCTGGATTGCGCCTGATGACCCTGGCCGCCATGTGGCCGGGGCTCACGTCCCCGAGCGTCAGCCCCGCCCCTCTTCCCGGCCCGGGCTTGGGTCTAGCCACGCCCCTGGCGGCCCCAGCCCGGGGGTGGGATCCTCTGGACCTGCTGGCCGACACTAAGCCCAAAGAGGGCCGCACGTGGGGTCCAGCCGCCCTGTAACAGTCTTCTGAGGGACCGTGAAGACTGTGGGTTGCTTCCCAGGAGACAAGCTGGATTGCGCCTGGGGACCCCGGCCACCATGTGGCCGGGGCTCAATCCCCGAGCGTCAGCCCCACCCCTCTTCCCGGCCAGGGCTTGGGTCTAGCCACGCCCCTGGCGGCCCCAGCCCGGGGGTGGGATCGGCTGGACCTGCTCGCCCACGCTAAGCCCAAAGAGGGCTGCACGTAGGGGTCCAACCGCCATGAAATTGTTTTCCGAGGGAGCGTGAAGACTGTGGGTTGCTTCCCAGGAGACAAGCTGGATTGCGCCTGGGGACCCCGGCCACCATGTGGCCGGGGCTCAATCCCCGAGCGTCAGCCCCGCCCCTCTTCCTTGCCCGGGTTGGGTCTAGCCACGCCCCTGGCGGCCCCAGCCCGGGGGTGGGATCCTCTGTACCTGCTTGCCGACGCTAAGCCCAAAGAGGGCCGCGCATGGCGGTGCACCCTCCCCGAAACAGTCTTCTGAGGGAGCGTGAAGACTGTGGGTTGCTTCCCAGGAGACAAGCTTGATTGCACCTGGGGACCCTGGCCGCCATGTGGCCGGGGATCAATCCCCGAACGTCAGCCCCGCCCCTCTTCCCGGCCCGGGCTTGGGTCTAGCCACGCCCCTGACGGCCCCAGCCCGGGGGTGGGATCGGCTGGACCTGCTCGCCCACGCTAAGCCCAAAGAGGGCCACACCTAGGGGTTCAGCCTCCACGAAAGAGTCTTCTGAGGGAGCGTGAAGACTGTGGGTTGCTTCCCAGGAGACAAGCTGGATTGCGCCTGGAGACCCCGGCCGCCATGTGGCCGGGGCTCACGTCCCCGAGCGTCAGCCCCGCCCCTCTTCCCGGCCCGGGCTTGGTTCTAGCCAAGCCCCTGGCGGCCCCAGCCCGGGGGTGGGTTCGGCTGGACCTGCTCGCCGATGCTAAGCCCAAAGATGGCCGCGCGTGGGGGTCCAATCGCCATGAAATTGTTTTCCGAGGGAGCGTGAAGACTGTGGGTTGCTTCCCAAGAGACAAGCTGGATTGCACCTGGGGACCCCGGCCGCCATGTGGCCGGGGCTCACGTCCAAGAGCGTCAGCCCCGCCCCTCTTCCCGGCCCGGGCTTGGTTCTAGCCACGCCCCTGGCGGCCCCAGCCCGGGGATGGGATCGGCTGGACCTGCTCGCCCACACTAAGCCCAAAGAGGGCCGCACATGGGGGTCCAGCCGTCCCGAAACAGTCTTCCGAGGGAGCATGAAGACTGTGGGTTGCTTCCCAGGAGACAAGCTGGATTGCGCCTGGGGACCCTGGCCGCCATGTGGCCAGGGCTCACGTCCCCGAGCGTCAGCCCCGCCCCTCTTCCTTGCCCGGGTTGGGTCTAGCCATGCCCCTGGCGGCCCCAGCCCGGGGGTGGGATCCTCTGTACCTGCTTGCCGACGCTAAGCCCAAAGAGGGCCGCGCATGGGGGTGCACCCTCCCGAAACAGTCTTCTGAGGGAGCGTGAAGACTGTGGGTTGCTTCCCAGGAGACAAGCTGGATTGCGCCTGGGGACCCCGACCGCCATGTGGCCGGGGCTCACGTCCCAGAGCGTCAGCCCCGCCCCTCTTCGCAGCCCGGGCTTGCGTCTAGCCACGCCCCTGGCAGCCCCAGCCCGGGGGTGGGATCGGCTGTACCTGCTCGCCCACGCTAAGCCCAAAGAGGGCCGCACGTGAGGCTCCAGCCTCCACGAAACAGTCTTCTGAGGGAGCGTGAAGACTGTGGGTTGCTTCCCAGGAGACAAGCTGGATTGCGCCTGGGGACCTTGGCCGCCATGTGGCAGTGGCACACGTTCCCGAGCGTCAGCCCCGCCCTCTTCCAGGCCCGGGCTTGGGTCTAGCCACGCCCCTGATGGCCCCAGCCCGGGGGTGGGATCCTCTGTACCTGCTTGCCGACGCTAAGCCCAAAGAGGTCAACGCGCATGGGGGTGCACCCTCCCCGAAACAGTCTTCTGAGGGAGCGTGAAGACTGTGGGTTGCTTCCCAGGAGACAAGCTTGATTGCGCCTGGGGACCCTGGCCGCCATGTGGCCGGGGCTCAATCCCCGAACGTCAGCCCCGCCCCTCTTCCCGGCCCGGGCTTGGGTCTAGCCACGCCCCTGGCGGCCCCAGCCCGGGGGTGGGATCGGCTGGACCTGCTCGCCCACGCTAAGCCCAAAGAGGGCCGCACGTAGGGGTCCAGCCTCCACGAAACAGTCTTCTGAGGGAGCGTGAAGACTGTGGGTTGCTTCCCAGGAGACAAGCTGGATTGCGCCTGGGGACACCGGCCGCCTTGCGGCCGGGGCTCACGTCCAAGAGCTTCAGCCCCGCCCCTCTTCCCGGCCCGGGCTTGGTTCTAGCCACGCCCCTGGCGGCCCCAGCCCGGGGGTGGGATCGGCTGGACCTGCTCGGTGACGCTAAGCCCTAAGAGGGCCGCGCGTGGGGGTCCAACCGCCATGAAATTGTTTTCCGAGGAAGCGTGAAGACTGTGGGTTGCTTCCCAGGAGACAAGCTGGATTGCACCTGGGGACCCCGGCCGCCATGTGGCCGGGGCTCACGTCCAAGAGCGTCAGCCCCGCCCCTCTTCCCGGCCCGGGCTTGGTTCTAGCCACGCCCCTGGCGGCCCCAGCCCGGGGATGGGATCGGCTGGACCTGCTCGCCCACACTAAGCCCAAAGAGGGCCGCACATGGGGGTCCTGCCGTCCCGAAACAGTCTTCCGAGGGAGCATGAAGACTGTGGGTTGCTTCCCAGGAGACAAGCTGGATTGCGCCTGGGGACCCTGGCCGCCATGTGGCCAGGGCTCACGTCCCCGAGCGTCAGCCCCGCCCCTCTTCCTTGCCCGGGTTGGGTCTAGCCACGCCCCTGGCGGCCCCAGCCCGGGGGTGGGATAGGCTGGACCTGCTCGCCCACGCTAAGCCCAAAGAGGGCCGCGCGTGGAGGTCCACACCCCATGAAACTGTCTTCCGAGGGAGCGTAAAGACTGTGGGTTGCTTCCCAGGAGACAAGCTGGATTGCGCCTGGGGAACCTGACCCCCATGTGGCCGGTGCTCACGTCCAAGAGCGTCAGCCCCGCCCCTCTTCCCGGCCCGGGCTTGGGTCTAGCCATGCCCCTGGCGGCCCCAGTCGGGGGGTGTGATCGGCTGGACCTGCTCGCCGACACTAAGCCCAAAGGGGCCGCACGTGGGGGTCCACCCGCCCCAAAACAGTCTTCTGAGGGAGCATGAAGACTGTGGGTTGCTTCCCAGGAGACAAGCTGGATTGCGCCTGGGGACCCTGGACGCCATGTGGCCGGGGCTCACGTCCCCGAGCATCAGCCCCGCCCCTCTTCCCAGCCCGGGCTTGGGTCTAGCCACGCCCCTGGTGGCCCCAGCCCGGGGGTGGGATAGGCTGGACCTGCTCGCCAACGCTAAGCCCAAAGAGGGCCGCATGTGGGGGTCCAGCCGCCCCGAAACAGTCTTCTGAGGGAGCATGAAGACTGTGGGTTGCTTCCCAAGAGACAAGCTGGATTGCGCCTGGGGTCCTTGGCCGCCATGTGGCCGGGGCTCAATCCACGAGCGTCAGCCCCGCCCCTCTTCCCAGCCCGGGCTTGGGTCTAGCCACGCCCCTGACGGCCCCAGCCCGGGGGTGGGATCGGCTGGACCTGCTTGCCCAAGCTAAGCCCAAAGAGGGCCGCGCATGGGGGTGCACCCTCCCCGAAACAGTCTTCTGAGGGAGCGTGAAGACTGTGGGTTGCTTCCCAGGAGACAAGCTTGATTGAGCCTGGGGACCCTGGCCGCCATGTGGCCGGGGCTCACGTCCAAGAGCATCAGCCCCGCCCCTCTTCCCGGCCCGGGCTTGGGTCTAGCCACGCCCCTGGCGGCCCCAGCCCGGGGGTGGGATCGGCTGGACCTGCTCGCCAAGGCTAAGCCCAAAGAGGGCCGCGCGTGGGGGTCCAACCGCCATGAAATTGTTTTCCGAGGGAGCGTGAAGACTGTGGGTTGCTTCCCAGGAGACAAGCTGGATTGCGCCTGGGGACCCCGGCCGCCATGTGGCCGGGGCTCAATCCACGAGCGTCAGCCCCGCCCCTCTTCCCGGCCCGGGCTTGGGTCTAGCCACGCCCCTGGCGGCCCCAGCCCCGGGGTGGGATCGGCTGGACCTGCTTGCCCACGCTAAGCCCAAAGAGGGCCGCACGTAGGGGTCCAGCCGCCACGAAACAGTCTTCTGAGGGAGCGTGAAGAATGTGGGTTGCTTCCCAGGAGACAAGCTGGATTGCGCCTGGGGACCCTGGCCGCCATGCGGCCGGGGCTCACGTCGCCGAGCTTTAGCCCCGCCACTCTTCCCGGCCCGGGCTTGGTTCTAGCCACGCCCCTGGCGGCCCCAGCCCGGGGGTGGGATCGGCTGGACCTGCTCGGTGACGCTAAGCCCTAAGAGGGCCGCGCGTGGGGGTCCAACCGCCATGAAATTGTTTTCCGAGGAAGCGTGAAGACTGTGGGTTGCTTCCCAGGAGACAAGCTGGATTGCACCTGGGGACCCCGGCCGCCATGTGGCCGGGGGCTCACGTCCAAGAGCGTCAGCCCCGCCCCTCTTCCCGGCCCGGGCTTGGTTCTAGCCACGCCCCTGGCAGCCCCAGCCCGGGGATGGGATCGGCTGGACCTGCTCGCCCACACTAAGCCCAAAGAGGGCCGCACATGGGGGTCCAGCCGTCCCGAAACAGTCTTCCGAGGGAGCATGAAGACTGTGGGTTGCTTCCCAGGAGACAAGCTGGATTGCGCCTGGGGACCCTGGCCGCCATGTGGCCGGGGCTCACGTCCCCGAGCGTCAGCCCCGCCCCTCTTCCCGGCCCGGGCTTGGGTGTAGCCACGCCCCTGGTGGCCCCAGCCCGGGGGTGGGATCGGCTGGACCTCTTCGCCCACGCTAAGCCCAAAGAGGGCCGCACGTAGGGGTCCAGCCGCCACGAAACAGTCTTCTGAGGGAGCGTGAAGACTGTGGGTTGCTTCCCAGGAGACAAGCTGGATTGCGCCTGGGGACCCTGGCCGCCATGTGGCCGGGGCTCACGTCCAAGAGCATCAGCCCCGCCCCTCTTCCCGGCCCGGGCTTGGTTCTAGCCACGCCCTAGGCGGCCCCAGCCCGGGGGTGGGTTCGGCTGGACCTGCTCGCCAATGCTAAGCCCAAAGATGGCCGCGCGTGGGGGTCCAACCGCCATGAAATTGTTTTCCGAGGGAGCGTGAAGACTGTGGGTTGCTTCCCAGGAGACAAGGTGGATTGCACCTGGGGACCCCGGCCGCCATGTGGCCGGGGTTCACGTCCAAGAGCGTCAGCCCCGCCCCTCTTCCCGGCCCGGGCTTGGTTCTAGCCACGCCCCTGGCGGCCCCAGCCCGGGGATGGGATCGGCTGGACCTGCTCGTCGACGCTAAGCCCAAAGAGGGCCGCACATGGGGGTCCAGCCGTCCCGAAACAGTCTTCCGAGGGAGCATGAAGACTGTGGGTTGCTTCCCAGGAGACAAGCTGGATTGCGCCTGGGGACCCCGGCCGCCATGTGGCCAGGGCTCACGTCCCCGAGCGTCAGCCCCGCCCCTCTTCCTTGCCGGGTTGGGTCTAGCCACGCCCCTGGCGGCCCCAGCCCGGGGGTGGGATCGGCTGGACCTGCTCGCCCATGCTAAGCCCAAAGAGGGCCGCACGTAGGGGTCCGGCCTCCACGAAACAGTCTTCTGAGGGAGCGTGAAGACTGTGGGTTGCTTCCCAGGAGACAAGCTGGATTGCGCCTGGGGACCACGGCCGCCATGTGTCCGGGGGCTCACGTCCAAGAGCGTCAGCCCCGCCCCTCTTCCCGGCCCGGGCTTAGGTCTAGCCACACCCCTGGCGGCCCCAGCCCGGGGGTGGAATCAGATGGACCTGCTCGCCCACGCTAAGCCCAAAGTGGGCTGCGCGTGGGGGTCCAGCCGCCCCAAAACAGTCTTCCGAGGGAGCGTGAAGACTGTGGGTTGCTTCCCAGGAGACAAGCTGGATTGCGCCTGGGGACCCTGGCCGCCATGTGGCCGGGGCTCACATCCCCGAGCGTCAGCCCCGCACTCTTCCAGGCCCGGGCTTGGGTCTATCCACGCCCCTGACGGCCCCAGCCCGGGGGTGGGATCGGCTGGAACTGCTTGCCGACGCTAAGCCCAAAGAGGGCCGCACATGGGGGTCCAGCCGCCCCGAAAATGCCTTCCGAGGGAGCGTGAAGACTGTGGGTTGCTTCCCAAGAGACAAGCTGGATTGCGCCTGGGGACCCCGGCCGCCATGTGACCGGGGCTCACGTCCCCGAGCATCAGCCCCGACCCTCTTCCAATCCCGGGCTTGGGTCTAGCCACGCCCCTGGCGGACACAGCCCGGGGGTGGGATCGGCTGGACCTGCTTGCCCAAGCTAAGCCCAAAGAGGGCCGCGCATGGGGGTCCAGCCACCCTGAAACAGTCTTCTGAGGGAGCGTGAAGACTGTGGGTTGCTTCCCAGGAGACAAGCTGGATTGCGCCTGGGGACCCCAGCCGCCATGTGGCCGGGGCTCACGTCCCAGAGCATCAGCCCCGACCCTCTTCCCAGCCCGGGCTTGGGTCTAGCCACGCCCCTGACTTCCCCAGCCTGGGGGTGGGATCAGCTGTACCTGCTCGCCCACGCTAAGACCAAAGAGGGCCGCACATGTGGGTGCACCCTCCCCGAAACAGTCTTCCGAGGGAGCGTGAAGACTGTGGGTTGCTTCCCAAGAGACAAGCTGGATTGCGCCTGAGGACCCTGGCCTCCATGTGGCCGGGGCTCACGTCCCCAAGCGTCAGCCCCGCCCCTCTTCCCGGCCCGGGCTTGGGTCTAGCCACGACCCTGACGGCCCCAGCCCTGGGGTGGGATCGGCTGGAACTGCTCGCCGACACTAAGGCCAAAGAGGGCCGCAAGTGGGGGTCCAGCCGCACCAAAACAGTCTTCTGAGGGAGCGTGAAGACTGTGGGTTGCTTCCCAGGAGACAAGCTGGATTGCGCCTGGGTACCCTGGCCGCCATGTGGCCGGGGCTCACGTCCCCGAGCGTCAGCCCCGCCCCTCTTCCCAGCCCGGGCTTGGGTCTAGCCACGACCCTGACGGCCCCAGGCTGGGGGTGGGATCAGCTGTACCTGCTCGACCACGCTAAGACCAAAGAGGGCCGCACATGGGGGTGCACCCTCCCCGAAACAGTCTTCCGAGGGAGCGTGAAGACTGTGGGTTGCTTCCCAAGAGACAAGCTGGATTGCGCCTGAGGACCTTGGCCTCCATGTGGCCGGAACTCAGGTCCCCAAGCGTCAGCCCCGCCCCTCTTCCCGGCCAGGGCTTGGGTCTAGCCACGCCCCTGACGGCCCCAGCCCGGGGGTGGGATCGGCTGGAACTGCTCGCCGACACTAAGGCCAAAGAGGGCCGCAAGTGGGGGTCCAGCCGCACCAAAACAGTCTTCCCGAGGGAGCGTGAAGACTGTGGGTTGCTTCCCAGGAGACAAGCTGGATTGCGCCTCGGGACCCTGGCCGCCATGTGGCCGGTGCTCACGTCCAAGAGCCTCAGCCCCGCCCCTCTTCCCGGCCCGGACTTGGGTCTAGCCACGCCCCTGGCGGCCCCAGCCTGGGGGTGGGATCGGCTGGACCTGCTCGCCGACACTAAGCCCAAAGAGGGCCGCGCGTGGGGGTCCAGCCGCCCCAAAACAGTCTTCTGAGTGAGCATGAAGACTGTGGGTTGCTTCCCAGGAGACAAGCTGGATTGCGCCTGGGGACCCTGGCCGCCATGTGGCCGGGGCTCACGTCCCCGAGCGTCAGCCCCGCCCCTCTTCCCGGCCCGGGCTTGGGTCTAGCCACGCCCCTGGCGGCCCCAGCCCGGGGGTGGGATCCTCTGTACCTGCTTGCCGACACTAAGCCCAAAGAGGGCCGCGCGTGGGGTCCAGCCGCCCTGTAACAGTCTTCTGAGGGACCGTGAAGACTGTGGGTTGCTTCCCAGGAGACAAGCTGGATTGCGCCTGGGGACCCCGGCCACGATGTGGCCGGGGCTCAATCCCCGAGCGTCAGCCCCACCCCTCTTCCCGGCCCGGGCTTGGGTCTAGCCACGCCCCTGGCGGCCCCAGCCCGGGGGTGGGATCGGCTGGACCTGCTCGCCCACGCTAAGCCCAAAGAGGGCTGCACGTAGGGGTCCAACCGCCATGAAATTGTTTTCCGAGGGAGCGTGAAGACTGTGGGTTGCTTCCCAGGAGACAAGCTGGATTGCACCTGGGGACCCCGGCCGCCATGTGGCCGGGGCTCACGTCCAAGAGCGTCAGCCCCGCCCCACTTCCCGGCCCGGGCTTGGTTCTAGCCACGCCCCTGGCGGCCCCAGCCCGGGGATGGGATCGGCTGGACCTGCTCGCCCACACTAAGCCCAAAGAGGGTCGCACATGGGGGTCCAGCCACCCCGAAACAGTCTTCCGAGGGAGCATGAAGACTGTGGGTTGCTTCCCAGGAGACAAGCTGGATTGCGCCTGGGGACCCTGGCCGCCATGTGGCCAGGGCTCACGTCCCCGAGCGTCAGCCCCGCCCCTCTTCCTTGCCCGGGTTGGGTCTAGCCACGCCCCTGGCGGCCCCAGCCCGGGGGTGGGATCCTCTGTACCTGCTTGCCGACGCTAAGCCCAAAGAGGGCCGCGCATGGGGGTGCACCCTCCCCGAAACAGTCTTCTGAGGGAGCGTGAAGACTGTGGGTTGCTTCCCAGGAGACAAGCTTGATTGCACCTGGGGACCCTGGCCGCCATGTGGCCGGGGCTCAATCCCCGAACGTCAGCCCCGCCCCTCTTCCCGGCCCGGGCTTGGGTCTAGCCACGCCCCTGACGGCCCCAGCCCGGGGGTGGGATCGGCTGGACCTGCTCGCCCACGCTAAGCCCAAAGAGGGCCACACGTAGGGGTTCAGCCTCCACGAAAGAGTCTTCTGAGGGAGCGTGAAGACTGTGGGTTGCTTCCCAGGAGACAAGCTGGATTGCGCCTGGGGACCCCGGCCGCCATGTGGCCGGGGGTCACGTCCAAGAGCTTCAGCCCCGCCCCTCTTCCCGGCCCGGGCTTGGTTCTAGCCAAGCCCCTGGCGGCCCCAGCCCGGGGGTGGGTTCGGCTGGACCTGCTCGCCGATGCTAAGCCCAAAGATGGCCGCGCGTGGGGGTCCAATCGCCATGAAATTGTTTTCCGAGGGAGCGTGAAGACTGTGGGTTGCTTCCCAGGAGACAAGCTGGATTGCACCTGGGGACCCCGGCCGCCATGTGGCCGGGGCTCACGTCCAAGAGCGTCAGCCCCGCCCCTCTTCCCGGCCCGGGCTTGGTTCTAGCCACGCCCCTGGCGGCCCCAGCCCGGGGATGGGATCGGCTGGACCTGCTCGCCCACACTAAGCCCAAAGAGGGCCGCACATGGGGGTCCAGCCGTCCCGAAACAGTCTTCCGAGGGAGCATGAAGACTGTGGGTTGCTTCCCAGGAGACAAGCTGGATTGCGCCTGGGGACCCTGGCCGCCATGTGGCCAGGGCTCACGTCCCCGAGCGTCAGCCCCGCCCCTCTTCCTTGCCCGGGTTGGGTCTAGCCATGCCCCTGGCGGCCCCAGCCCGGGGGTGGGATCCTCTGTACCTGCTTGCCGACGCTAAGCCCAAAGAGGGCCGCGCATGGGGGTGCACCCTCCCCGAAACAGTCTTCTGAGGGAGCGTGAAGACTGTGGGTTGCTTCCCAGGAGACAAGCTGGATTGCGCCTGGGGACCCCGACCGCCATGTGGCCGGGGCTCACGTCCCAGAGCGTCAGCCCCGCCCCTCTTCCCAGCCCGGGCTTGCGTCTAGCCACGCCCCTGGCAGCCCCAGCCCGGGGGTGGGATCGGCTGTACCTGCTCGCCCACGCTAAGCCCAAAGAGGGCCGCGCGTGGGGGACCAGCCGCCCCAAAACAGTCTTCTGAGGGAGCGTGAAGACTGTGAGTGGCTTCCCAAGAGACAAGCTGGATTGCACTTGGGACCCCGGCCGCCATGTGGCCGGGGCTCACGTCCCCGAGCTTCAGCCCCGCCCCTCTTCCCGGCCCGGGCTTGGGTCTAGCCACGCCCCTGGCGGCCCCAGCCCGGGGGTGGGATCGGCTGGACCTGCTCGCCCACGCTAAGCCCAAAGAGGGCCGTGAGTGGGGGTCCAACTGCCATGAAATTGTTTTCCGAGGGAGCGTGAAGACTGTGGGTTGCTTCCCAGGAGACAAGGTGGATTGCACCTGGGGACACCGGCCGCCATGTGGCCGGGGCTCACGTCCAAGAGCGTCAGCCCCGCCCCTCTTCCTGGCCCGGGCTTGGGTCTAGCCACGCCCCTGGCGGCCCCAGCCCGGGGGTGGGATCGGCTGGACCTGCTTGCCCACGCTAAGCCCAAAGAGGGCGGCACGTGGGGGTCCAGCCGCCCCAAAACAGTCTTCTGAGGGAGCGTGAAGACTGTGGGTGGCTTCCCAGGAGACAAGCTGGATTGTGCCTGGGGACACAGAGCCATGTTGCCGGGGCTCACGTCCCCGAGCGTCAGCCCCGCCCCTCTTCCCGGCCCGGGCTTAGGTCAAGCCACGCCCATGGCGGCCCCAGCCTGGGGGTGGGATCGGCTGGACCTGCTCGCCCACGCTAAGACCAAAGAGGGCCCCGCATGGGGGTCCAGCAACCCCGAAACAGACTTCAGAGGGAGCGTGAAGACTGTGGGTTGCTTCCCAGGAGACAAGCTGGATTGCGCCTGGGGACCCTGGACGCCATGTGGCCGGGGCTCACGTCCCCGAGCGTCAGCCCCGCCCCTCTTCCCGGCCCGGGCTTGGGTCTAGCCACGCCCCTGGCGGCCCCAGCCCGGGGGTGGGATCCTCTGGACCTGCTCGCCCACGCTAAGCCCAAAGAGGGCCGCGCGTGGGGGTCCAGCAACCCCGAAACAGTCTTCAGAGGGAGCGTGAAGACTGTGGGTTGCTTCCCAGGAGACAAGCTGGATTGCGCCTGGGGACCCTGGCCGCCATGTGGCCGGGGCTCACGTCCCCGAGCGTCAGCCCCGCCCCTCTTCCCGGCCCGGGCTTGGGTCTAGCCACGCCCCTGATGGCCCCAGCCCGGGGGTGGGATCCTCTGGACCTGCTGGCCGACACTAAGCCCTAAGAGGGCCGCGCGTGGGGGTCCAGCCATCCCGAAACAGTCTTCTGAGCGAGCGTGAAGACTGTGGGTTGCTTCCCAGGAGACAAGCTGGATTGCGCCTGGGGACCCTGGCCGCCATGTGGCCGGGGTTCACCTCCCCAAGCGTCAGCCCCGCCCCACCTCCTGGCCCGGGCTTGGGTCTAGCCACGCACCTGGCGGCCCCAGCCTGGGGGTGGGATCGGCTGGATCTGCTCGCCCACGCTAAGCCCAAATAGGGCGGCGCGTGGGGGTCCAGCCGCCCCAAAACCGTCTTCTGAGGGAGCGTGAAGACTGTGGGTTGCTTCCCAGGAGACAAGCTGGATTGTGCCTGGGGACACTGAGAGCCACGTTGCCGGGGCTCACGTCCAAGAGCATCAGCCCCGCCCCTCTTCCCGGCCCGGGCCTAGGTCAAGCCACGCCCCTGGCGGCCCCAGCCTGGGGGTGGGATCGGCAGGACCTGCTCGCCGACACTAAGCCCAAAGAGGGCCCCGCATGGGGGTCCAGCAACCCCGAAACAGACTTCAGAGGGAGCGTGAAGACTGTGGGTTGCTTCCCAGGAGACAAGCTGGATTGCGCCTGGGGACCCTGGCCGCCATGTGGCCAGGGCTCACGTCCAAGAACGTCAGCCCCGCCCCTCTTCCTTGCCCGGGCTTGGGTCTAGCCACGCCCCTGGCGGCCCCAGCCCGGGGGTGGGATCGGCTGTACCTGCTTGCCCAAGCTAAGCCAAAAGAGGGCCGCGCATGGGGGTGCACCCTCCCCGAAACAGTCTTCTGAGGGACCGTGAAGACGGTGGGTGGCTTCCCAAGAGACAAGCTGGATTGCACCTGGGGACCCCGGCCGCCATGTGGCCGGGGCTCAATCCCCGAGCGTCAGCCCCGCCCCTCTTCCCGGCCCGGGCTTGGGTCTAGCCACGCCCCTGGCGGCCCCAGCCCGGGGGTGGGATCCTCTGGACCTGCTCGGCGACGCTAAGCCCTAAGAGGGCCGCGCGTGGGGGTCCAAACGCCATGAAATTGTTTTCCGAGGGAGCGTGAAGACTGTGGGTTGCTTCCCAGGAGACAAGCTGGATTGCGCCTCGGGACCCTGGCCACCATGTGGCCGGGTGCTCACGTCCAAGAGCGTCAGCCCCTCCCCTCTTCCCGGCCCGGACTTGGGTCTAGCCACGCCCCTGGCGGCCCCAGCCTGGGGGTGGGATCGGCTGGACCTGCTCGCCAAAACTAAGCCCAAAGAGGGCCGCGCGTGGGGGTCCAGCCGCCCCAAAACAGTCTTCTGAGGGAGAATGAAGACTGTGGGTTGCTTCCCAGGAGACAAGCTGGATTGCGCCTAGGGAACCCGGCCGCCATGTGGCCGGGGCTCACGTCCCCGAGCGTCAGCCCCGCCCCTCTTCCCGGCCCGGGCTTGGGTCTAGCCACGCCCCTGGCGGCCCCAGCCCGGGGGTGGGATCGGCTGGACCTGCTCGCCAAAACTAAGCCCAAAGAGGGCCGCTCGTGGGGATCCAGCCGCCCCGAAACAGTCTTCTGAGCGAGCGTGAAGACTGTGGGTTGCTTCCCAGGAGACAAGCTGGATTGCGCCTGGGGACCCTGGACGCCATGTGGCAGTGGCACACGTTCCCGAGCATCAGCCCCGCCCTCTTCCAGGCCCGGGCTTGGGTCTAGCCACGCCCCTGACGGCCCCAGCCCGGGGTTGGGATCCGCTGGACCTGCTTGCCCAAGCTAAGCCCAAAGAGGGCCGCGCATGGGGGTGCACCCTCCCCGAAACAGTCTTCTGAGGGAGCGTGAAGACTGTGGGTTGCTTCCCAGGAGACAAGCTTGATTGGGCCTGGGGACACCGGCCGCCATGGGGCCGGGGCTCAATCCCCGAGCGTCAGCCCCGCCCCTCTTCCCGGCCCGGGCTTGGGTCTAGCCACGCCCCTGGCGGCCCCAGCCCGGGGGTGGGATCGGCTGGACATTCTCGCCCACGCTAAGCCCAAAGAGGGCCGCACGTAGGGGTCCAGCCGCCACGAAACAGACTTCTGAGGGAGCGTGAAGACTGTGGGTTGCTTCCAAGGAGACAAGCTGGATTGCGCCTGAGGACCCCTGCCCCCATGTGGCCGGGGCTCACGTCCCCGAGCGTCAGCACCGCCCCTCTTCCCGGCCCAGGCGTGGTTCTAGCCACGCCCCTGGCGGCCCCAGCCCGGGGGTGGGATCGGCTGGACCTGCTCGCCCACGCTAAGCCCTAAGAGGGCCGCGAGTGGGGGTCCAGCCGCCCCGAAACAGTCTACCGAGGGAGCGTGAAGACTGTGGGTTGCTTTCCAGGAGACAAGCTGGATTGCACCTGGGGACCCCGGCCCCCATGTGGCCGGGGCTCACGTGCCCGAGCGTCAGCCCCGCCCCTCTTCCCGGCCCGGGCTTGGGTCTAGCCACGCCCCTGGCGGCCCCAGCCCGGGGGTGGGATCGGCTGGACCTGCTCGCCAACACTAAGCCCAAAGAGGGCCCCGCATGGGGGTCCAGCAACCCCGAAACAGACTTCAGAGGGAGCGTGAAGACTGTGGGTTGCTTCCCAGGAGACAAGCTGGATTGCGCCTGGGGACCCTGGCCGCCATGTGGCCGGGGCTCACGTCCCCGAGCGTCAGCCCCGCCCCTCTCTCCGGCCCGGACTTGGGTCTAGCCACGCCCCTGGCGGCCCCAGCCCGGGGGTGGGATCGCCTGGACCTGCTCGCCCACACTAAGCCCTAAGAGGGCCGCGCGTGGGGGTCCAACCGCCATGAAATTGTTTTCCGAGGGAGCGTGAAGACTGTGGGTTGCTTCCCAGGAGACAAGCTGGATTGCGCCTCGGGACCCTGGCTGCCATGTGGCCGGTGCTCACGTCCAAGAGCGTCAGCCCCTTCCCTCTTCCCGGCCCGGACTTGGGTCTAGCCACGCCCCTGGCGGCCCCAGCCGGGGGGTGGGATCGGCTGGACCTGCTCGCCGACACTAAGCACAAAGAGGGCAGCGCGTGGGGGTCCAGCCACCCCGAAACAGTCTTCCGAGGGAGCATGAAGACTGTGGGTTGCTTCCCAGGAGACAAGCTGGATTGCGCCTGGGGACCCTGGCCGCCATGTGGCCAGGGCTCACGTCCCCGAGCGTCAGCCCCGCCCCTCTTCCTTGCCCGGGTTGGGTCTAGCCACGCCCCTGGCGGCCCCAGCCCGGGGGTGGGATCCTCTGTACCTGCTTGCCGACGCTAAGCCCAAAGAGGGCCGCGCATGGGGGTGCACCCTCCCCGAAACAGTCTTCTGAGGGAGCGTGAAGACTGTGGGTTGCTTCCCAGGAGACAAGCTTGATTGCACCTGGGGACCCTGGCCGCCATGTGGCCGGGGCTCAATCCCCGAACGTCAGCCCCGCCCCTCTTCCCGGCCCGGGCTTGGGTCTAGCCACGCCCCTGACGGCCCCAGCCCGGGGGTGGGATCGGCTGGACCTGCTCGCCCACGCTAAGCCCAAAGAGGGCCACACGTAGGGGTTCAGCCTCCACGAAACAGTCTTCTGAGGGAGCGTGAAGACTGTGGGTTGCTTCCCAGGAGACAAGCTGGATTGCGCCTGGGGACCCTGGACGCCATGTGGCCGGGGCTCACGTCCCCGAGCGTCAGCCCCGCCCCTCTTCCCGGTCCGGGCTTGGGTCTAGCCACGCCCCTGGCGGCCCCAGCCCTGGGGTGGGATCGGATGGACCTGCTCGCCAAGGCTAAGCCCAAAGAGGGCCGCGCGTGGGGGTCCAGCCGCCCTGTAACAGTCTTCTGAGGGACCGTGAAGACTGTGGGTTGCTTCCCAGGAGACAAACTGGATTGAGCCTGGGGACACTGACAGCCATGTGGCCGGGGCTCACGTCCAAGAGCATCAGCCCCGCCCCTCTTCCTGGCCCGGGCTTAGGTCAAGCCACGCCCCTGGCGGGCCCAGCCTGGGGGTGGGATCGGCTGGACCTGCTCGCCCACGCTAAGCCCAAAGAGGGCCTCTCGTGGGGGTCCAGCCGCCCTGTAACAGTCTTCTGAGGGAGCGTGAAGACTGTGGGTTGCTTCCCAGGAGACAAGCTGGATTGCGCCTGGGGACCCTGGCCGCCATGTGGCCAGGCCTCACGTCCTCGAGCGTCAGCCCCGCCCTTCTTCCCGGCCCGGGCTTGGGTCTAGCCACGCCCCTGGCGGCCCCAGCCCGGGGGTGGGATCGGCTGGACCTGCTCGCCGACGCTAAGCCCAAAGAGGGCTGCGCGTGGGGGTCCAGCAGCCCTGTAACAGTCTTCTGAGGGACCGTGAAGACTGTGGGTTGCTTCCCAGGAGACAAGCTGGATTGCGCCTGGGGACCCCGGCCACCATGTGGCCGGGGCTCACGTTCAAGAGCGTCAGCCCCGCCCCTCTTCCCAGCCCGGGCTTCGGTCTAGCCACGCCCCTGGAGGCCCCAGCCCGGGGATGGGATCGGCTGGACCTGCTCGCCCACGCTAAGCCCAAAGAGGGCCCCACATGGGAGTGCACCCTCCCCGAAACAGTCTTCCGAGGGAGCGTGAAGACTGTGGGTTGCTTCCCAAGAGACAAGCTGGATTGCGCCTGAGGACCTTGGCCTCCATGTGGCCGGAACTCAGGTCCCCAAGCGTCAGCCCCGCCCCTCTTCCCGGCCAGGGCTTGGGTCTAGCCACGCCCCTGACGGCCCCAGCCCGGGGGTGGGATCGGCTGGAACTGCTCGCCGACACTAAGGCCAAAGAGGGCCGCAAGTGGGGGTCCAGCCGCACCAAAACAGTCTTCCCGAGGGAGCGTGAAGACTGTGGGTTGCTTCCCAGGAGACAAGCTGGATTGCGCCTCGGGACCCTGGCCGCCATGTGGCCGGTGCTCACGTCCAAGAGCGTCAGCCCCGCCCCTCTTCCCGGCCCGGACTTGGGTCTAGCCACGCCCCTGGCGGCCCCAGCCTGGGGGTGGGATCGGCTGGACCTGCTCGCCGACACTAAGCCCAAAGAGGGCCGCGCGTGGGGGTCCAGCCGCCCCAAAACAGTCTTCTGAGTGAGCATGAAGACTGTGGGTTGCTTCCCAGGAGACAAGCTGGATTGCGCCTGGGGACCCTGGCCACCATGTGGCCGGGGCTCACGTCCCCGAGCGTCAGCCCCGCCCCTCTTCCCGGCCCGGGCTTGGGTCTAGCCACGCCCCTGGCGGCCCCAGCCCGGGGGTGGGATCCTCTGTACCTGCTTGCCGACACTAAGCCCAAAGAGGGCCGCGCGTGGGGTCCAGCCGCCCTGTAACAGTCTTCTGAGGGACCGTGAAGACTGTGGGTTGCTTCCCAGGAGACAAGCTGGATTGCGCCTGGGGACCCCGGCCACGATGTGGCCGGGGCTCAATCCCCGAGCGTCAGCCCCACCCCTCTTCCCGGCCCGGGCTTGGGTCTAGCCACGCCCCTGGCGGCCCCAGCCCGGGGGTGGGATCGGCTGGACCTGCTCGCCCACGCTAAGCCCAAAGAGGGCTGCACGTAGGGGTCCAACCGCCATGAAATTGTTTTCCGAGGGAGCGTGAAGACTGTGGGTTGCTTCCCAGGAGACAAGCTGGATTGCACCTGGGGACCCCGGCCGCCATGTGGCCGGGGCTCACGTCCAAGAGCGTCAGCCCCGCCCCACTTCCCGGCCCGGGCTTGGTTCTAGCCACGCCCCTGGCGGCCCCAGCCCGGGGATGGGATCGGCTGGACCTGCTCGCCCACACTAAGCCCAAAGAGGGTCGCACATGGGGGTCCAGCCACCCCGAAACAGTCTTCCGAGGGAGCATGAAGACTGTGGGTTGCTTCCCAGGAGACAAGCTGGATTGCGCCTGGGGACCCTGGCCGCCATGTGGCCAGGGCTCACGTCCCCGAGCGTCAGCCCCGCCCCTCTTCCTTGCCCGGGTTGGGTCTAGCCACGCCCCTGGCGGCCCCAGCCCGGGGGTGGGATCCTCTGTACCTGCTTGCCGACGCTAAGCCCAAAGAGGGCCGCGCATGGGGGTGCACCCTCCCCGAAACAGTCTTCTGAGGGAGCGTGAAGACTGTGGGTTGCTTCCCAGGAGACAAGCTTGATTGCACCTGGGGACCCTGGCCGCCATGTGGCCGGGGCTCAATCCCCGAACGTCAGCCCCGCCCCTCTTCCCGGCCCGGGCTTGGGTCTAGCCACGCCCCTGACGGCCCCAGCCCGGGGGTGGGATCGGCTGGACCTGCTCGCCCACGCTAAGCCCAAAGAGGGCCACACGTAGGGGTTCAGCCTCCACGAAAGAGTCTTCTGAGGGAGCGTGAAGACTGTGGGTTGCTTCCCAGGAGACAAGCTGGATTGCGCCTGGGGACCCCGGCCGCCATGTGGCCGGGGGTCACGTCCAAGAGCTTCAGCCCCGCCCCTCTTCCCGGCCCGGGCTTGGTTCTAGCCAAGCCCCTGGCGGCCCCAGCCCGGGGGTGGGTTCGGCTGGACCTGCTCGCCGATGCTAAGCCCAAAGATGGCCGCGCGTGGGGGTCCAATCGCCATGAAATTGTTTTCCGAGGGAGCGTGAAGACTGTGGGTTGCTTCCCAGGAGACAAGCTGGATTGCACCTGGGGACCCCGGCCGCCATGTGGCCGGGGCTCACGTCCAAGAGCGTCAGCCCCGCCCCTCTTCCCGGCCCGGGCTTGGTTCTAGCCACGCCCCTGGCGGCCCCAGCCCGGGGATGGGATCGGCTGGACCTGCTCGCCCACACTAAGCCCAAAGAGGGCCGCACATGGGGGTCCAGCCGTCCCGAAACAGTCTTCCGAGGGAGCATGAAGACTGTGGGTTGCTTCCCAGGAGACAAGCTGGATTGCGCCTGGGGACCCTGGCCGCCATGTGGCCAGGGCTCACGTCCCCGAGCGTCAGCCCCGCCCCTCTTCCTTGCCCGGGTTGGGTCTAGCCATGCCCCTGGCGGCCCCAGCCCGGGGGTGGGATCCTCTGTACCTGCTTGCCGACGCTAAGCCCAAAGAGGGCCGCGCATGGGGGTGCACCCTCCCCGAAACAGTCTTCTGAGGGAGCGTGAAGACTGTGGGTTGCTTCCCAGGAGACAAGCTGGATTGCGCCTGGGGACCCCGACCGCCATGTGGCCGGGGCTCACGTCCCAGAGCGTCAGCCCCGCCCCTCTTCCCAGCCCGGGCTTGCGTCTAGCCACGCCCCTGGCAGCCCCAGCCCGGGGGTGGGATCGGCTGTACCTGCTCGCCCACGCTAAGCCCAAAGAGGGCCGCGCGTGGGGGACCAGCCGCCCCAAAACAGTCTTCTGAGGGAGCGTGAAGACTGTGAGTGGCTTCCCAAGAGACAAGCTGGATTGCACTTGGGACCCCGGCCGCCATGTGGCCGGGGCTCACGTCCCCGAGCTTCAGCCCCGCCCCTCTTCCCGGCCCGGGCTTGGGTCTAGCCACGCCCCTGGCGGCCCCAGCCCGGGGGTGGGATCGGCTGGACCTGCTCGCCCACGCTAAGCCCAAAGAGGGCCGTGAGTGGGGGTCCAACTGCCATGAAATTGTTTTCCGAGGGAGCGTGAAGACTGTGGGTTGCTTCCCAGGAGACAAGGTGGATTGCACCTGGGGACACCGGCCGCCATGTGGCCGGGGCTCACGTCCAAGAGCGTCAGCCCCGCCCCTCTTCCTGGCCCGGGCTTGGGTCTAGCCACGCCCCTGGCGGCCCCAGCCCGGGGGTGGGATCGGCTGGACCTGCTTGCCCACGCTAAGCCCAAAGAGGGCGGCGCGTGGGGGTCCAGCCGCCCCAAAACTGTCTTCTGAGGGAGCGTGAAGACTGTGGGTGGCTTCCCAGGAGACAAGCTGGATTGTGCCTGGGGACACAGAGCCATGTTGCCGGGGCTCACGTCCAAGAGCATCAGCCCAGCCCCTCTTCCCGGCCCGGGCTTAGGTCAAGCCACGCCCATGGCGGCCCCAGCCTGGGGGTGGGATCGGCTGGACCTGCTCGCCCACGCTAAGACCAAAGAGGGCCCCGCATGGGGGTCCAGCAACCCCGAAACAGACTTCAGAGGGAGCGTGAAGACTGTGGGTTGCTTCCCAGGAGACAAGCTGGATTGCGCCTGGGGACCCTGGACGCCATGTGGCCGGGGCTCACGTCCCCGAGCGTCAGCCCCGCCCCTCTTCCCGGCCCGGGCTTGGGTCTAGCCACGCCCCTGGCGGCCCCAGCCCGGGGGTGGGATCCTCTGGACCTGCTCGCCCACGCTAAGCCCAAAGAGGGCCGCGCGTGGGGGTCCAGCAACCCCGAAACAGTCTTCAGAGGGAGCGTGAAGACTGTGGGTTGCTTCCCAGGAGACAAGCTGGATTGCGCCTGGGGACCCTGGCCGCCATGTGGCCGGGGCTCACGTCCCCGAGCGTCAGCCCCGCCCCTCTTCCCGGCCCGGGCTTGGGTCTAGCCACGCCCCTGATGGCCCCAGCCCGGGGGTGGGATCCTCTGGACCTGCTGGCCGACACTAAGCCCTAAGAGGGCCGCGCGTGGGGGTCCAGCCATCCCGAAACAGTCTTCTGAGCGAGCGTGAAGACTGTGGGTTGCTTCCCAGGAGACAAGCTGGATTGCGCCTGGGGACCCTGGCCGCCATGTGGCCGGGGTTCACCTCCCCAAGCGTCAGCCCCGCCCCACCTCCTGGCCCGGGCTTGGGTCTAGCCACGCACCTGGCGGCCCCAGCCTGGGGGTGGGATCGGCTGGATCTGCTCGCCCACGCTAAGCCCAAATAGGGCGGCGCGTGGGGGTCCAGCCGCCCCAAAACCGTCTTCTGATTGAGCGTGAAGACTGTGGGTTGCTTCCCAGGAGACAAGCTGGATTGTGCCTGGGGACACTGAGAGCCACGTTGCCGGGGCTCACGTCCAAGAGCATCAGCCCCGCCCCTCTTCCCGGCCCGGGCTTAGGTCAAGCCACGCCCCTGGCGGCCCCAGCCTGGGGGTGGGATCGGCAGGACCTGCTCGCCGACACTAAGCCCAAAGAGGGCCCCGCATGGGGGTCCAGCAACCCCGAAACAGACTTCAGAGGGAGCGTGAAGACTGTGGGTTGCTTCCCAGGAGACAAGCTGGATTGCGCCTGGGGACCCTGGCCGCCATGTGGCCAGGGCTCACGTCCAAGAACGTCAGCCCCGCCCCTCTTCCTTGCCCGGGCTTGGGTCTAGCCACGCCCCTGGCGGCCCCAGCCCGGGGGTGGGATCGGCTGTACCTGCTTGCCCAAGCTAAGCCAAAAGAGGGCCGCGCATGGGGGTGCACCCTCCCCGAAACAGTCTTCTGAGGGACCGTGAAGACGGTGGGTGGCTTCCCAAGAGACAAGCTGGATTGCACCTGGGGACCCCGGCCGCCATGTGGCCGGGGCTCAATCCCCGAGCGTCAGCCCCGCCCCTCTTCCCGGCCCGGGCTTGGGTCTAGCCACGCCCCTGGCGGCCCCAGCCCGGGGGTGGGATCCTCTGGACCTGCTCGGCGACGCTAAGCCCTAAGAGGGCCGCGCGTGGGGGTCCAAACGCCATGAAATTGTTTTCCGAGGGAGCGTGAAGACTGTGGGTTGCTTCCCAGGAGACAAGCTGGATTGCGCCTCGGGACCCTGGCCACCATGTGGCCGGGTGCTCACGTCCAAGAGCGTCAGCCCCTCCCCTCTTCCCGGCCCGGACTTGGGTCTAGCCACGCCCCTGGCGGCCCCAGCCTGGGGGTGGGATCGGCTGGACCTGCTCGCCAAAACTAAGCCCAAAGAGGGCCGCGCGTGGGGGTCCAGCCGCCCCAAAACAGTCTTCTGAGGGAGAATGAAGACTGTGGGTTGCTTCCCAGGAGACAAGCTGGATTGCGCCTAGGGAACCCGGCCGCCATGTGGCCGGGGCTCACGTCCCCGAGCGTCAGCCCCGCCCCTCTTCCCGGCCCGGGCTTGGGTCTAGCCACGCCCCTGGCGGCCCCAGCCGGGGGTGGGATCGGCTGGACCTGCTCGCCAAAACTAAGCCCAAAGAGGGCCGCTCGTGGGGATCCAGCCGCCACGAAACAGTCTTCTGAGCGAGCGTGAAGACTGTGGGTTGCTTCCCAGGAGACAAGCTGGATTGTGCCTGGGGACCCTGGACGCCATGTGGCAGTGGCACACGTTCCCGAGCATCAGCCCCGCCCTCTTCCAGGCCCGGGCTTGGGTCTAGCCACGCCCCTGACGGCCCCAGCCCGGGGTTGGGATCCGCTGGACCTGCTTGCCCAAGCTAAGCCCAAAGAGGGCCGCGCATGGGGGTGCACCCTCCCCGAAACAGTCTTCTGAGGGAGCGTGAAGACTGTGGGTTGCTTCCCAGGAGACAAGCTTGATTGGGCCTGGGGACACCGGCCGCCATGGGGCCGGGGCTCAATCCCCGAGCGTCAGCCCCGCCCCTCTTCCCGGCCCGGGCTTGGGTCTAGCCACGCCCCTGGCGGCCCCAGCCCGGGGGTGGGATCGGCTGGACATTCTCGCCCACGCTAAGCCCAAAGAGGGCCGCACGTAGGGGTCCAGCCGCCACGAAACAGACTTCTGAGGGAGCGTGAAGACTGTGGGTTGCTTCCAAGGAGACAAGCTGGATTGCGCCTGAGGACCCCTGCCCCCATGTGGCCGGGGCTCACGTCCCCGAGCGTCAGCCCCGCCCCTCTTCCCGGCCCAGGCGTGGTTCTAGCCACGCCCTGGCGGCCCCAGCCCGGGGGTGGGATCGGCTGGACCTGCTCGCCCACGCTAAGCCCTAAGAGGGCCGCGAGTGGGGGTCCTGCCGCCCCGAAACAGTCTACCGAGGGAGCGTGAAGACTGTGGGTTGCTTTCCAGGAGACAAGCTGGATTGCACCTGGGGACCCCGGCCGCCATGTGGCCGGGGCTCACGTGCCCGAGCGTCAGCCCCGCCCCTCTTCCCGGCCCGGGCTTGGGTCTAGCCACGCCCCTGGCGGCCCCAGCCCGGGGGTGGGATCGGCTGGACCTGCTCGCCAACACTAAGCCCAAAGAGGGCCCCGCATGGGGGTCCAGCAACCCCGAAACAGACTTCAGAGGGAGCGTGAAGACTGTGGGTTGCTTCCCAGGAGACAAGCTGGATTGCGCCTGGGGACCCTGGCCGCCATGTGGCCGGGGCTCACGTCCCCGAGCGTCAGCCCCGCCCCTCTCTCCGGCCCGGACTTGGGTCTAGCCACGCCCCTGGCGGCCCCAGCCCGGGGGTGGGATCGCCTGGACCTGCTCGCCCACACTAAGCCCTAAGAGGGCCGCGCGTGGGGGTCCAACCGCCATGAAATTGTTTTCCGAGGGAGCGTGAAGACTGTGGGTTGCTTCCCAGGAGACAAGCTGGATTGCGCCTCGGGACCCTGGCTGCCATGTGGCCGGTGCTCACGTCCAAGAGCGTCAGCCCCTTCCCTCTTCCCGGCAAGGACTTGGGTCTAGCCACGCCCCTGGCGGCCCCAGCCGGGGGGTGGGATCGGCTGGACCTGCTCGCCGACACTAAGCACAAAGAGGGCAGCGCGTGGGGGTCCAGCCACCCCGAAACAGTCTTCCGAGGGAGCATGAAGACTGTGGGTTGCTTCCCAGGAGACAAGCTGGATTGCGCCTGGGGACCCTGGCCGCCATGTGGCCAGGGCTCACGTCCCCGAGCGTCAGCCCCGCCCCTCTTCCTTGCCCGGGTTGGGTCTAGCCACGCCCCTGGCGGCCCCAGCCCGGGGGTGGGATCCTCTGTACCTGCTTGCCGACGCTAAGCCCAAAGAGGGCCGCGCATGGGGGTGCACCCTCCCCGAAACAGTCTTCTGAGGGAGCGTGAAGACTGTGGGTTGCTTCCCAGGAGACAAGCTTGATTGCACCTGGGGACCCTGGCCGCCATGTGGCCGGGGCTCAATCCCCGAACGTCAGCCCCGCCCCTCTTCCCGGCCCGGGCTTGGGTCTAGCCACGCCCCTGACGGCCCCAGCCCGGGGGTGGGATCGGCTGGACCTGCTCGCCCACGCTAAGCCCAAAGAGGGCCACACGTAGGGGTTCAGCCTCCACGAAACAGTCTTCTGAGGGAGCGTGAAGACTGTGGGTTGCTTCCCAGGAGACAAGCTGGATTGCGCCTGGGGACCCCGGCCGCCATGCGGCCGGGGCTCACGTCCCCGAGCTTCAGCCCCGCCCCTCTTCCCGGCCCCGGCTTGGGTCTAGCCACGCCCCCGGCGGCCCCAGCCCGGGGGTGGGATCGGCTGGACCTGCTCGCCCACGCTAAGCCCAAAGAGGGCCGTGAGTGGGGGTCCAACTGCCATGAAATTGTTTTCCGAGGGAGCGTGAAGACTGTGGGTTGCTTCCCAGGAGACAAGCTGGATTGCGCCTGGGGACCCTGGACGCCATGTGGCCGGGGCTCACGTCCCCGAGCGTCAGCCCCGCCCCTCTTCCCGGTCCGGGCTTGGGTCTAGCCACGCCCCTGGCGGCCCCAGCCCTGGGGTGGGATCGGATGGACCTGCTCGCCAAGGCTAAGCCCAAAGAGGGCCGCGCGTGGGGGTCCAGCCGCCCTGTAACAGTCTTCTGAGGGACCGTGAAGACTGTGGGTTGCTTCCCAGGAGACAAACTGGATTGAGCCTGGGGACACTGACAGCCATGTGGCCGGGGCTCACGTCCAAGAGCATCAGCCCCGCCCCTCTTCCCGGCCCGGGCTTAGGTCAAGCCACGCCCCTGGCGGGCCCAGCCTGGGGGTGGGATCGGCTGGACCTGCTCGCCCACGCTAAGCCCAAAGAGGGCCTCTCGTGGGGGTCCAGCCGCCCTGTAACAGTCTTCTGAGGGAGCGTGAAGACTGTGGGTTGCTTCCCAGGAGACAAGCTGGATTGCGCCTGGGGACCCCGGCCGCCATGTGGCCAGGCCTCACGTCCTCGAGCGTCAGCCCCGCCCTTCTTCCCGGCCCGGGCTTGGGTCTAGCCACGCCCCTGGCGGCCCCAGCCCGGGGGTGGGATCGGCTGGACCTGCTCGCCGACGCTAAGCCCAAAGAGGGCTGCGCGTGGGGGTCCAGCAGCCCTGTAACAGTCTTCTGAGGGACCGTGAAGACTGTGGGTTGCTTCCCAGGAGACAAGCTGGATTGCGCCTGGGGACCCCGGCCACCATGTGGCCGGGGCTCACGTTCAAGAGCGTCAGCCCCGCCCCTCTTCCCAGCCCGGGCTTCGGTCTAGCCACGCCCCTGGAGGCCCCAGC